>NW_020897715.1:8708457-8930536 GCF_003984885.1 Neopelma chrysocephalum
TTATTATTATTATTATTATTATTATTATTATTATTATTATTATTATTATTATTATTATAATATCTGCACTGCCCATTTGCAGGCACAAATTATTTCAGTAACTTTTGTACTGCAAAATACAGAATTCCTCACTGCTGGTGTGACCGAGCTCAGACTGAAAGGTTCAAAATGTCATTTCTAACCACTGCAAACTTGTCTGATGTTCTCTATGCCAAGGGGCAAAGCAACTGTTACATTTTCATGCCTGCTCTGTGCACACTTCTGATAGGAGCAAACTGTGCTGCTTGACCCCTAACAGAAGTAATATCAAAACCACATCCCAAGCACACACAGATAAGCTCACTTTGGATTTTGATACTTAAAAGAACAAGTCCAGTCTGAACCAAATGATTGCTTTGCCTGAAACCCATGAACTTTCTATTTTACATTTCTGAAACAATGTTAGAAATGCCTTCCCACTGCTAACTTAATGGACAGCATATGGTTCAGTATGCTCTGTGAGAGTGGAAATAGTACAAAGCTTTAGCAAGTTCACCTACAAAAGCCACAATGATATTAAACACATGAAGACTCTCCAGTAAAAGGGTGATTTTTGTGCCAGATCTACATTACTTCTAATTGAGTAAACCATAATATCTTTGAACATTTTAAAATATTATAAGAATTTTATGAGGAAAATGAAAGCACTTGATTTAGTACAACTACACAGTTAAATATAGAACTTCCTAGAAACTTGAAAATTCAAGAAAAGAATGGAAGTTCAGTCAACTGTTCATTTTATTCAAGCACTGTTTTAAAGCAAGTTACAGGTTTCCAAATGTACATTCTTATAAAAAACATCCTAATTTCCTTGTTCTGCTTTTCTTATCATTTAGATCTCCCTTGGAAAGGCCTCACTATCAGTCCACCTTTTCCCAATCCAACATAACATCAAAAACATAATTTTGTAATAAGATGCACTTTCCTCTTTGCCAAAGGTAGACATGATATTTTGGAGATATTGCTGATCAGGGTTAGTCTGGGAAATGAAGGATATGACGAATATGTGTGATGCTGTAAAGAGGGACAGGGAAAAATGGCCCTTACAGGAAAAATAGACATCAAAAGCAGCTTGCCTGAATTTTACAGCACATCACATCCCATCCCATTCATCGGTCAAGTTCAATTAAGCTATCCTTGAAACCCCATGTCATACCTCACTATTAACTAGTTACTTATCAATTCTTCCTTTTATTTGAAATTACCCTGAAAACACTCAGGTTCACCCTCAGCCACAGATTCAGATAAGCTCTGAAACACAGTCTCAGCCAAAACCCAGGAGTACATCTGAACACGCTCCCCCTACACATCTGCTGTGTCCAGCTTTGTGGTACTGATGTAATATTTGCCTTGACACAGTAAGGATTTCAGAAGGTATAAGCCTAAATGAGTTCAAACTCTAACAATATACATTTTAATCCTCCTCCAGGCACATATTTGGATACTTTTTCGTATCAAATCTAAGCGTCTTCCTGGAATGTTTATTTAATGACCTTAGCATTAGCATCAAGAGATTAATCAGTCAACTGCAAAAACTCCAGACTGTCCCTTACAGTTTATATTTTATCAGAGAAACTAAGTATAATGAACAATAGAGAATTGTCTGGGTTTTATTCTAAAGGGCCTTGGAAGAAAAAAATGCTTTAGAGAGGGGAAAAAATCTAATCCCAAATGTAACTATGTTAATTTTGTCGGTTCATCATCTAATTTATCTTATACTTCTGATAGATTGGTATGTCACTTATTATTTCCCATCTTCTTATCCAAATACCAAGATGGCTAATTTCCTTTAGAAAAGCCTTTATTTACGACTCTCTCCCACTCTACTTTAATTTCAGGGGGTGGGACTGGTAATGTTTTTTTAATAGGTTTGTTTTAATGGACTACAGGATATTGTTGTAAGGTCACTGACCACACTGACAGGACAGAAAAGACTATGAATCTGTATTATTTTCAGGTCACTGAGTGACCAGGAGAGAATGGGCTGTGACTGGGAAGTGCCAGCTTTCATTATTCTGCATTGGTCTGTTTGACCTTTTATTTCCACTGTCCTTCCCTACCTCTTCTGTAACAGCCTTGTCTATTTTCAGTTTTTCTCTGTAGTATCCCTTTTCAGCTGTAAACTCCTCATTCCTGTGAGGAACACTGTCAGGAGTCTGAAGCAGTTCATTCAGGGCTGGTTCTGTCCCAGGCCTCTCCCCAGTTTGGTTCCCAAGCCCATCTCTCGAACTGTCATGCTTAATTTATACAGCAGGGCTGTAACAGACTGCAGTTTCAGCCCGTGGCAAACATCCATGCAGCTCAAACCAACTCCGAGTGAACAACTTCGGCTCACACATTTGCCTCAAAATGCTGTATTCACTAACCCATAAAAGTACAACCTATTTTTCAAATAATATGACACTCAACTATTGTGAAGTTTGTTTTAATACAACAGTTTTTCCCACAACTGCTCTGCCTAAAATAGAGAATGACCTAGCAGCAACAACACAAAATACATTGGTCTGGGCTTAGGCGACAGTGATGTGCGAGAGATGATGTCCTGCCTCTGGGCTTACAGAAAATGCCCTACTCCTCCTACTTTTCATCCATCAATACAGTTCTACTTTTCTGTAGTACTGCCAGTCTTCAGTCTGCACAGTGCAGGTGTTGTAATGCATGTAACTAAAATATCATTTGATAAATAAGAGAGAAAAACCAGGAAAGTTTAGACAATAAGATAATAAAGGAGAATAGGATGGTATTTGAAGCAGGACAAGGATCATAGAAGAAGAAATTGGGGAAGTGAAAGGAAGGAAAGAAGAATGAATATTGCTCCAAAATGTTCTTGTAAATATATTTAAATCTTTGTTCTTCATTTAATCAAAGTACTCTTTCTTCATCTCCTCCACCAGTGATTCTTCCTGTCTGAACCAGAGTTACACCAGAAAACTAAGCAATAATATTCCTAATTCATATAATTCTGAAATATTATAAAGGAAGAAGATATTCAAAACCACAGTACTTAACTGACATTTGAGGCAGAGAGAAGGATGTGAAAGAAAATATAAGCAAGATCAAGAAACAATTGAACACAGATCTTTTGCCTCCCCCTGGGAAACACTTAGTGTCAGAGAAAAGATAATGGATAATGTGCATCACACATCCTAATCTGTCTGTTTCTTTGTTTGTTTGTTATTGGTTTTGTATTTTTTTTAAAAAAGCTACAAAAACCAACTCCAAAGACATGGATTGAGATCTGTAGGCTGGGAAAATCAACATCAAGGCTTCCAAACTGTTCTCAAATAAGAGACTGTTCTCAGCCCTCAGCACTTCTTGCAGTTTACCATTCACCTTATCTTCAGTCCTTTCAAAGTGACGTTGCTCTGTGCACCATTTAGCAAGTTCCTGAAAAATCTGGAAACCTGTTCCTTCTGAAAAACATGGAAATTGTTCCTACTAACTTGTGCCTTTAGAGAGTAAGAGGGTCATCGTGTCTGTATGGGAGAGACACAGCACACCAGAAAATTTGGCTTTTCTTAAGTATGAGATGATTAGGATAGCTGAGAAAGATCAAGTGCCAAGTACAGATAATCTGGCAAGCATTGGGTTTACAGCAGCAAAAAAGAGGTCAACAGGCCCAAGGCTTTTGGGCAAGAGGTAAGACAGGGTAATTATCCAGGGGGTTAGTCAACAGACAATATAAGGGCTCTCATTGCAAAGTTGTATTGTGGCAAATCATTGATTGCTCACACACTTGTTGCTGTTGACTTTAGTTCCACACCTTCAGCACCACATCTGTCATTGGCGAATTGGCTCATGTTTTTAAGATGCTCACATATTACATTATAGCCACTCGATTTCATACTAACAGCAGTACTACATAATTCATCACTGTCAATTCAGGCAGTGTTCTGTAGCTAATTTGACCTGCAGAAAGAAAGGCAATAAAGATGTAGAGCAGTGTGACTCTCTGAAATCCACTGTGTCAAACCCTGTGGCAACACGCTTTTAGTTCCGAATTTCTTTAGTAAACTCCAGTTCAAGATGATTCTTCAGCAAAAGGCAGAAGAAAAGAAGAAGTTTCTGTCCCTGTTGCCAATGATTAAAGTCATCAGTCTGCTAGCAACTGTTACACAGATGGACAGGTAATTCCTAGACAGAGGTTTTGAAGAATTTTAGAAATTCTGCACAGCTCAGAGACATGACCTTCTGCATCCACCAAGCAGAGTCTGTTTTAATGGAGGCATTTATTTGCCTGTGCAAACTGAAATTGGACAAGACTGAACATCAGACATCCCTTTGTACTTAGGGTCTGACAGCCTGCAATGCAACCACATTTTCAAGGGCAACTACTGGGATCTAAAACATCATGATTTCAACCCAGCCACTGCAGCAGATCAGTGTTACACAACAACTCTTTATTTCTATGATTCTATATCAAGTCAGTCAGACTTTGCATGGATCAGCGTAAACCTATGAAAACAAAACAACAAAAGGAAACTGTAGGCAAGAAAATACGATTGTGTTTTAAAGAGAAATAGCCAGAATAAAGTAAATTCTCAAGTATGTGAAAGGGATAGCTAGAGTACTTGAGCCTATTTCCTTATTACTTTGCTGTTTTAGGGGACTGCTCGTTTCTTCCAGAAGTATTTCAAAGCTCAGTGCAGCCACAAAGAGAGCTCACCAGAATACATTACGGATGCTTTTTGGTCTCTTGCATGACAGTTGCTATTAATATTGAAGCAATGAGGAACCAATGATGAGGAAAAAGTGTATACAGAGCCTAACATAAACTCACCCACATTTTAGGCAAACCACATTAACCAAACCATTGAGGTTTTAGATTCAAGAGAGGAGGCAATTATTTTTGTCTTTCGTTTCACCTATTAAGAAAAAAAAAGTAAAATCTAAGCTTCTGATGAATCTAGCTAAAACTATCCCAGCAAGCCAAGAGTATGACTCACAGAGAAAATGGAAATAATTCACTGCTAGAAGACACAAAGCAAAGCATCAGCTGAAGTCAAGCATCCTGCTAAGATGTAAACCCTCTGCCCTGAATGTTAGAATGAAAAACTTACAAGTTCATCCCAGGAAATCAAAAGTTGGTCAGGAAAGGCTCAGGTTAGAGGACCCACCCAGACAGGATTTGCTTTCATAGCCTGACGTCCAAAAAGGAGAATCAGTGCTTCCTAGAATGAGACATCTGCCCAGGAACAGCAGTTTGAGAATGTTTCCCTGATATAGGTAAATAATGCCTACTATTTGGAGTTCAATGTTGCAGCTGGGCAGAGTTTAGTACTTTTCAAACAAGTTTGAATGACTTAATGATAAGTAAAAATAACATTTCTGATTACTTTTGCCTTAACTTCAAAATTTTCCAGTATTTGGTCAGTTAGAGAATCAGGACTGCAGAAAGAAAAATAAGGTTTCCATGGGAAGAGAAATATTATGATCCCTCACTCCTGTCAATTAGATAACCCAAAAATCACATTAACTGCCTGGTTCTAAACCTTAAAAACAACCCCATTCCCTTGGGTGTTATTCAACGTGTCAGTTCCTCATGCTGGAAGGAATAAGCAGCTAATTTAGTTCCCATCGCAACTATTCCAACACTGTGTGCCTGACAAAGGCATTACCCAGTGAATGGGCAAATAATTGTCCAGTCCTGACTTTCCATCAGTATTTTCATTTAATATCCAAGACCTAATCTTTTTATGCCTTCTAACAAAACATTTGTCCATGTATTCATTTCTACATAGAAAATATAAGAATAGTTATTATCAGTGAAAAACAAAGGGAAAAAATGTATAGCTAATCACATTCCAGTATTAAGGGAAAAAAAACCCCACAACACCCAGATGTTGACCTAAATCATTACTTTTGATCACAAAAAAATTGAAAACCGAACTATTCTTCTTGAATTAAACTTGCAATTTCTGGTATCATATTTAGAAACATGACCTGAGAAGATAAAGGCTGATAGGTGCTTACATTACCTACCATCACTAAACAGTTCAACCCTTTATAGTAACTCAGCACATTTAAAAAAATTAAAAGGGAGGATTACTTGGGAGAATAAATAAACTGCTCTGCAATGTTATGTCCCTCCTAACCACCTGGAAGAGAGCTGTGTGTCTACCAATGAAGCTATTGAATCTTCAAGCTGGAATTGATACATCTTCGGAGAGCCCTACAAACATACCTGTGCCGAAGCCTTGACTCTTTTCTAGGTATAGAAGTCTGACCTGGGAAGAGACTATGGAGATGGATGGACATGAGATTTGATTCTGTACAGTCTGTGAGGACTGTGAAAGTAAGTACACCTCTAAAATGGAATAAAGGTCTGTCAGGGCTAAAGAAGTTCTCTGTAGATGGCTCCAAGACTTTTGTGGCCTGAATCAAAACCTGACTGAGGTGGAGCAATAGCTTATAGAAAAATTCTGCTCATCATTTCTGGCAGAAGTTAAAGCAAAAAATCATTCCATGGCTGCTTTTCCCATCCCCAAACTCCACATATCTAGAAATAAGGAGGGGGAAAAACAAAAAAAAGGAAGCTCTGTACAAAATAATTTGAGGCAGTGAGGAACCTTTCACAGTGCTTCTCTTCTGATCTCTTCTTTAGGTAGAAATTCTTTACACAGAGGGAAACCAGACATTGGAATGGGCTGCCCAGGGAAGTGGTGGACTCTCCGTCCCTGGAGGTTTTTAAGGCGAGACTGGATGTGGCACTTAGTGCCACGGTCTAGTAACTGTGGTGGTAGTGGATCAAGGGTTGGACTTGATGATCTCAGAAATCCTTTCCAACCCGGTTGATTCTATGATTCTATGATCCTATGATTCTCCAGATCCTCTCTTTCACAGGAGCAAACCCTTCTGGTTATGTAGCCATGGGTTCACCTTTCAGAAAAAGTCACAACTCGTGACCCTAATGTTGAATTCTCCAGAACTATACAGAAGTCTGTGAATGCCGAAAGAAAGCCCGTTCCTAACACAAACCAAAAAGGGACACAGGAATCTGATCAAATAAAAACTGTGTGTAAACATGGTCCTAAAGTAGTATCTTAAAAAAAAAAATAATTAAAAACTGTTCAGGAAAAAGATGCAGTGAATAAGATAAAAGTTTTCCTCCTCTTTTTTTCCCCAGAAGAGTTTATTTTCCTTTGCATAAAAAAACTTCACTGGCGAAAAGTGAATTGTGGGCAAAGTTCTTTAATAGCAAAAGTAGTTTGATTCAATTTTATTTCTGATGCTCAAATTCCATTCCTTCTCTGGCCCTCATATCCAGTCACCATGGTAACAAAAGTGATGAAAAATCCTTTGCCCGTTTGATAATCATTTAATCATTTAACAACAAAAGAGATTGGGAATGGGAAAGTGGAGTAGTGTGAAACACCAAAAGGAAAATAAACTGTGGTATCAAAAAAAGCCAAATCCTCCAACAAAAAAAAAACTAAAAAAGGAAAGAAGAAGGACCAGAAGTAAAGAGAAATGGCCTACAGGATCTCTGTGTCCACACAGAGAGTAGATTTAAGCCCCTCATTATGCTCCTTCAGGCACCATAGTGTCTTGTCTTTTCTCCTCAGGGAGTCCACGTGGTGTCTGAAATGTCCTTCCAGTAACTGAAAAAATCCAGAGAAAACTCCAGAAGATCTGTGTTACAAGTCCAGAAGATGAGCAAATAGTGTTCCCAACCAATAAAAACCACATTCTGGAGTTTGTCTTACTTATCCCTTTTTATCAAAAAAGAAGGGCTTGACTCCCAAAGGTATTTCAATAGGAAATTTCTGAAATGCCCAACATAATCCACTGGGAGGATGCCCTGGTAAAAGTCTCTGTCACCTTTAAGCAGCAGGGCTTATGCTCCCATGGTGGTGACCGCAGTGTTGTTGAGCAGCTGATAGCCTGGATAAGGTTCCCCCAGAAGAATAAGACCATTACAGGTAATTTCACATCAGGGTGGAAACTCTCCTGCCCAGCAGATAGAAGTTTCCTGCAGCATGTCCTTGCCCCTGACACGTATACAAGATGAAGCCAGTTCAGCTCTGAATACAGGGACAGTCACCTCTTTGTCCTCACTAAATCTGTCTGTGGGACAGAGCTACAGGACAGATGACACATGGAAGAGTGGATATCAAATGAGGTTGTAGATAATTAGACAGATACAGTGCACTGGCAATGTTATGGTGGCCAAACAACCAGAGGAGAAAGCCACAATGCTGGATCTCATCCCAAGAACATGCCCTTAATATCCACACACAGAACATGCTGCTCTTTCTTGTATGAATACCCCAGATGTGAGTTAAATGATTACTTTTTTTTTTAATTTACATAATAAAATTTCCCCTCCAAAAAAACCCCCAAACTAACTCATCAAACATGCATGAAAGACAGTTAATTTATCAGAACATCCAGGTCAGCTTTCTGCTTATCAATCTAGATATGGACATGGAAGCTATCAAGGTAGTGATTTAACTTACACTTTCCCCTCATGTTGAGATGCAAAACTATATCTATCCTGACAACATTTTATTAAACAGTTGATTATCTGTTTAAGCTAATTCCAGGAAATTATTTTTAAATCTTGATGCTGAAAGTCAACAGCTCCTGTGTCATTGGTAGCCCATTTGATACGGGAAACTGCAAATGATCAAATGTTCTTGATGTACCCTTGGCAAAATGTTGCATCCCAAAGAAGGTGGTGAAGAGAGGGAAGAAATTTGTGTGACAATCTTGGCTACTCATGCCTGCCAGAGAAGAGCAGCTTTGCTCTTCAACGGATATTATTAAAAATACCTCATGAAAAATATCTTCTGAGTATGCCTGTAACAGGGAAAGGTATGCAATTTTTACATGGCATTGAACTGATAAGCCCTAATATTTTAAAAATAATTGCTATTTCTCAGTTAGTAATGATGTATCTTCAGGCTTTCTAAATTGTTTGTGATGATTTCTCCGAGGTGACACATCACTGTGGCATCTTGGCAATTATCCAAACAAGTCTATTAGGTAGGAAAAGCTGCATTATTCCCACTGCAAAGAAAGGAAACTGCACACTACAAATTTCTCCTTCAAAATCAACATATGTGAAGGTCACTAGTCACTAATATTTTCAACAAGAAACCTCCCCTTCTTTTTTTTATAATGGAGGAATGGTGAGCATTCACCCTCCTCAGATTTTATCCAGAAAGGGTCATCATATATGCTTTCTCTTCAAATCAGGAAAGTTTGAATGTGGATAAATGAATACAGATAACATTGACAACCTATTGCCCAACAAACTGAAACAAATAGGAACAGCCCAGAATTAGGGATCTTTGGATTTTACACCCAGCCTCAAGTAACAAGCAGATAGGATTTTATGTAGCTGCCTCTAGATTCTTGTTCCTTCACAGTGACTCTACTTTTATTTCTGCAACCCAAGGACATATTAAATCTAAATTCTTGTCCCAGATACTGAGGTGAGCACCACGGCAGATACAGATCCATGGGAATTTCCAACCTGATGTGCAGTTCTTACTCATATTTATGTAACATTGTTGTACATAAGGGCTTCTAATACTGCTTACTTTAGTACCTATTTCTGACCTGAAGCAGAGAGCTACGGCACGAGCTAAGATAGACCAGCCATGTTGTACTTGAAATAAAAATAACCATTTAAGTAACTTTCCCCTGCAAGCCCTCATGTGTTCCAAACCTCATTCAAGAATTTCAACTAAAAAAAGTCTCAATTGTTCCCAAACCCAAGGATAAGGCCACTGGAACATTAATACTCAGTTTTACGCCAGTCTGACCAAAACCTAATTGATAATTTCCCAAGGTAGGCAAGCTACAGTGCAACTTGAGGTTTGAAAAATCTTATTGAAGCCTACTGTCCATTTCCCTTAGTGACAGATAGTCAAACAACCCTCTAATAAAACAGACAAGGTGGGAGGGATGGGGCTGAGCACTGACATTTTCATACACCATCACAGTGTGGCAATTCAGGCTGGGGCCACCAACGTCAGCAAGAGAACACGTGCACAAAATGAAGTGTAATTTTTGCAGATAAAGGCCTCATAACCAAATCAGAACATTATAGTGTGCAGATGCCTGTGCTGCAGAGCAGTACAGAAACACACTCTTCAGCCTTAGCTAACTCATTAACTTCTTGCCAGGGTAAATTATTCCACACTGAATTCTGTATTATGGGTTCTAAAGTGCTACTATAAGCTGAACTACATTCTTTAAAGTAATTTCACTTCTTTCTGCATTGCATTACATTGTAGTATACAGACATTCTTTGCCTTACCTTGCACACATACAGGTATCTGTTTAGTCATTAAAATCTTTCCTCTATTTTTTTTCTTTTCTTTTTCATTCTTCATTTTGAATTTTCTAAAATTTTTCCCAACAAAAAACTTTGTCAGTTTTTCCAGTCATTCTCTACTGACTCACATATGTGAGAGAGGAGAGGCAGATTCCAAAAAGGAAGATTTACTCCTCTTGCAAATAATTAAAAATAAAATAAAAATTAAAAATTCAGTCTGCTCTGAAAATTTATAAGGTGGGGGGAAAAACTCAATAGACTTTTTTTCTTTTTTAGGCTTTATACCTTAAAAATACTCAAAGGTTAGAATTAAGAGATTTTCTTCCCACAATCCCAAGCCAAAGAAAATTACTAAAAGGTAGTTGGTAATTCCTTACCAATTTATTTGAGTCCAGAAGCCAGAGCTCTGAGTAAATCACCAGATCATGCAGCAGTAAAGTCACAAAAAATGGCTGGAGTACTAATACTCTACACCTGAGTCTGTAGCTGTTAAGGAAGAGGACAACAAAAGGGTGAGGAGAGAATATGAGCCTCATGGTTAAACACAACCACTTAATTTTGCCATGTGCTTCTCTCTCTTTCTTCTGACTGTGTTATGGAGTGGACAGAGCAAGAAAATCAAGGATAGGCAAGAGGGCAGCAATCCAAAATCAAAGACATCAAAATACCTTCTTATGAAATCTGTCTCAGTACTACAGGTATTTTCAGACACCAGATACTGGAATATTCAGACCTTTCATCGAATGCAATCTATTTTGGGTCACTGGGTCACCCACATCTTGTCATTACATTACAGTTTTATAAAGCCTGTGTGGATTCTACATTACTATTACTGTGTTTCTACTACGCATGTGTCATGATCACATTAACTAGGTACTACACAGAAATGGAAAACTGAATTGAACTCATTAGTTAGCACCTGGCTCTATTTTTATGTTGTAACTTTGAGAAAAGTTGGGGGAAAAAACCCTTTTTTGTATTGTAGGCAAATGTCATTTTCAATGTATTGAAAGGGAAACTCTACACGTTAGCTGCAGGCAGAATTGGGTAGTAACCCTCCTCCATGCAAGTAAATCATAGCTTGTCTTTTGTTCTCCAAAGGCAGGATTCACCATTAAGTCCCATTGGGAGAGGGCAGTGCTATCATTTCTTATGCAGGTAGACTTTTTAAGATGCAGAAAAGGCTCAAAACCAGTTTGGCTTTATGTCCAGCTATCTTTTCCTTTGTTTTTGTGCATCAGTTTGTCTCCTATGCTGTCAGATCCTGATTTAAGTCCCCACAAATTCAGGAATTTAACAGACAGCACACTAAAACATCCTTATTCTTGAAATGAAGCTGGCTGTATTGGAACATGGCTGCTTACCATTTCAGTGGGATAAAAATAAAATAATTAAGAGCAAAGATGCCTGCTATTTAACTAGTGATGTATTTAAATAACTCGCTATTGCTATTTTATAGTAAGACAATTGTCTACTAAAATATAATCAGCCATTTCAAGTAAATCAGCCATTATTACAACCTACAGTTAAAAATTACTCTTCAACATTGAAACACTACCTTTATTTAAAAAGGATCCCATGGTATGAAAACTATTTTGATGCAGAATACTATCCACTCAAAAGTGCAGCCACTTCTCTGAGTGATCCTCTCCACAATGGGCTAGACTGTGAAACAGGCAGCCAGAGAGAAAGTATGAGGCAAATGAAAAACTTAAGAGTCATGTAATTAATCATTTACCTTTTATATAACATCACAATAATTATACATCAAGTTGTTTCACATAGGTAGGGAACAGAGCTCTAGTATTTATATTCACATAATTTTTCTGAGGAAATTTTATTTAAAAACACTTGTAACAAAATTGGCAGTATTTTATCTCTTACTATATAAAGAAATCCAACACTCGTGTATGTTAATATGTCAAAGACATTTAGAAATAAAAGATAAAGGTGAAAAATGCACTTTGTTCTCATTCCTCTTCAGTTAGGTAGGTTCTCAGCAGAGAAAAGTTTTCCAGTTTTATGGATCATGGCTGTGACAGATGAAACGTCTGTGCAGCACAGAATTTATTTTTCTTGCAGAAATAACATTCTACCAGTTATGCCAGGAGATGGCAAGTTTTATGTGCTTATTTCAATTGAAAACATCTGCACTAGATGATATATGCCGCTGGGTCACATGTTAAATAACACTATTATATGTGACTGCATATAACAGCTGTTTTGCATCTTCTTTATAATGGTTTGTAACTAAGCATAATTGTCTTGGATCATTAATTGAAGTTGCTTTAACATTAACCCTTAATGCTTTTATACTTCTTAGTTTTTCAGTTAAATAAAGTCTGAATCAGTTACATATAGTAGAAGCCATTTCTAGAAATATAACTCAGGAGGTACCTACATTATAACTCAAGTTCAAAAGGTATTCTCAAAGCACCTCCTTGCCTCCTAAAATCTCAGATGCCAACAGACTTTTTATACGAGAATTTGCAAACCATCCAGTTTTCTGTTTCTGAATACATCAGTGCTAAAGGGTTCCTTGGCAAATCTATGTGTATCTTCTTTGAACTGGTTTCCGGGGGGTTATCTAACCTGGTTTTGAAATCCTGAGTTACCGAAGCAGCCTAGATGCTGGATGAAGTCTGCAAGAGTGGTAAAACACTGATAGACTACAAACCTACTTCCACCACCATCAGCGTCACTGCTTGCCTCTTTCCAGTTAGGCACATGCTTGACCACCTCATTGGAACTTGGGTAACAGTGGTTATCCACTCAGGCTTTTTTAGCAACTGACTTAAAACCTGACATGTCTGAAAATCTTAGTATTTGGTCTTAATTAGAAGCTAGTCCATGCTGGAATTCTAATGAAAAATTAACATGAGCTTCAACTCATGAAAATCCCCTACTTTTAGGTAAATGCTAGAGAAAGCAAATATGAAATGGGAGAGGATGTTTCATGTCCCATTTGTCCTCAGATTCTAAAAGTTCACAATTACATTCTAGTTATACCAATTAGTGGCTTGCTGAAAATTAAATCTTTTTGGCTTCCCAATTATGCCTCACTTATGAACTAAATCTGGATGAGCTTTTCTAGATAAGAGTTACCTCAATGTAAGACTTGTGCATTTGGCCCTCTCTCCAAATATTTATAACACTGGAATCCAACACATTCCATTGCATGATAACAAATTATTGGGCTGAGAAAAAAATGAAAACATCTTAGAAAATAATGTGCCTTCTATAAACACTTGACCACAACTTGTGGGAACAGGTTTAAAAAACATGGATGCAATCTTCTTCAACACACACTGTTAATCAGGAATCTTCTCATGATGATATATGCACAGCTGGTTTTCTTCTACTAAATGAAGGCATTGATGATTCAGTCCACAGTGATTTACTTTCTGAAAAGTCTATACTGGAGCTGATAAAGGCTAATGATTAGAAGCTATTTCAGACAGGCCTACCCAATGTCTCTGCCAGGCTGTTAGGGGTAGAGATAATAGATTGTCTTATGCTCCATCAGTCTAGATCAGTTCTGTTCTAACAATTACAGAAATGAAAGGTGCAGAACAATGAAACAAGGCACATTATTGTACCAGATGGTCCACTTTAGAACAATTCACATACAGGTCTAGAATAAGCTGTGGCCTCAATATTCACTAATTGCATTTTCAGACTATTTCAATGGTTTCAGTCCTGTTTCCTTACTTTGATCAGGACTGCAGAAATGACACATTTTTATGTGTTCATTGCTTTCAGGATTTAATCTCATTTGTTTAACAGCTTTATATCTTCCACTGTCAAGAGTTTATGAATTTATTTTGACATTCACATGGTCTATCACTGTAATTGTTTCACTCTCCCAATATCCATCACAATGGAACTCAGCAAGATTTTCTCTTAGTAATCTCCCTTTACAATTAGGGGGTATCATATCCAGTCTTCTAATCAAACTGGCAAAGGTATAATGATTACAGGTAAATAATTTTATATGCATTTCCAAGCCAGTAACCTGTGAAGCCCAGATCCAACAAGTTTTCAAATGTATTTCAGACTTTATGGTATCTATTTAACATGGCACCAAAAGGAAGTCTTCCCAGGTTCCAAGTAACAAAAAACGTTTTGTTTAGAACTCACAACGTGATTTTCCATTTCCTCCCCCCTCCCAAATCACTTTGCATTAAATGATATTGCCATTATATTCAACATGATATTATGTAACACAATGAATGGCAACATAACCTGTCACAAAATGGGATGGGCAATATCAGGAAATGTTTCCATAAATTTATTTTCTTTCGTGTTGAGTACTTGCTGCTATTGAGCTGCATCCTAATTCCAAGTTAAGTTTGGGTAGAACTTATTTATTTACTTATGTAAATAATTCTGGCTTCTTCAGGATAGCCCTCAAAACAGATAGCTCACTGTCACATCCTCATGCTATTTCTGAGCCATCTGTTGCTGGAATTTTTTGCTTAATGCATTCTTTATGGTGAAAGAATGTGCATGCATTATGTTTTCTTTCTTCTGTTCTTTTCCTTCTTATCAGTTGATTCTATAAGAAATATGAAAGTCCTGTTAAAAGGGCAGTAAAACAATGTTCTATATTAATGCTAGTCAGGAATGAGATTTCCTGTAACATTTGCACGCTCCCTGAAATGAACCAAATATGCAAAGAATTGCAGGCCAAGCCTAGAGACAGCTAAATGATCCTGATTTAACAAGTACGATTACACAGAGGGAGAGGTCTCTCTGATAATGGAACAAAGAGGTTCTACGTGTATTTAAAACAGCTGCCACCTAAATTCTGGAATGCCATAGAATAATTAGGCATGAGGAAAAGGTTGATATCTGTCTCTGAGAGGGACTAACAAGCTGTCATATCAAAGCATGAAGTCAGCAAAGATGTTGTCTGAACTATCATGGGCTGTACCATGACCAGGAAAGGACAACACAATATATTGGGAATCAAATGCAATTTTACTAACAACATTTTGGCACCAAGTATGGACCTTTTACCACATAACACTGATTTAAGGGGAATAAATTACACCACCTAATTAAAAAGAACACAGATAATACAAAAGGACAGAGGCAGGGTTAAAGCTGACATTGGCAGGGTTAAAGCTGACATTGGAGAGCTATAATTTGCAGCAAAAATCTGGAAATCAACATCCTGCTGGCAAGACATCCACTGAAGTGAATGAGGTGACAAATACATTCGCTGTCAAGAGGGCGCCTGTACATCAGCTAGTGTGAGAGTCTACTATTTTACTCAAAGAAGTTTTCAGGATTAGGTACAAAGTCAGAGAGTTCAACAAACTTTTTTGTTGGCTCATCAAAACAGGAACTCCCTGCAAGCAAAGGATTCAGTTTCTGCAAAGATCCTCACTTATAAAAGCTGTGTTTTTTTATTATTATTTTTTACTGTTGAGGTATTCTAGTTCAAAAGGACTGCTTTGAAACACTGAAACACTTGGAAACTTGATTGGAAAAGGATACTGTGCTCTGAGTTCCTAGGAAATTAGTAAATTAGGACAAAATTCTGCTGACCCAAAATTCTCCCTTCCCTTGCCTAGGTTAGTAATTTAGAAATATTTTTGAGATCTTCAGCATTACATCCCTGTTCAGAATAGGAGCTAGTCCAAAACCTTTTGAAACAGGAAGCCCAACATTTGTTTTGTTTTACTAAGGATCTTCCACTGTTGCCAGAAAGTCTGTTTTCACATGCGGTTGTTTTCCTTCACAGTTTCCAAGTGAGTAAACACTGACCCACGACAGGAGGCAGGTCTGTCAGAACTGGTTTTGAAACAGGACTATCTGAACAGAGCTGCTATCCCTTCAGAGCCATATAGAAATTAGTTTTCTTGTCTAAATTCATTTTTTAATGTAATTTTTTAGTAGAAAGCCAAGCATAAGCAGATCAAGGATACAGCCAGGGCCTTTAAGAACTTCTCATGAAAAAATGAAGCAAAGTGAGAAAATGTTCTTGCTCAGGAGCAGCAAGCTCAAGTCAGCAAGAGTGCACGAGAAGTCAGGTTCAGATAAGGAGCAGATTTTGCTCCTCCTACCTCTGTTGAATCTCTTTTCCAATACTTATGTTCAAACCAACAAGATCAGTGGAAGGCTTTTTTGTAGTAACCATTCAATCAGTTGAACACAGGGCTGGGAAGGACCTAAAAAGATGATCAGGTAAACTCCCTTTCTCCAGGCAAGGCTGGCTCTATCTGCAAGGTTCTGTTGGCAGCTGCTCCAACCTGTAGCAAACAACCAACCCATTTCTTTATGTTTTTCTTCACTTTTCTCTAGATTCTCTTCTCCCAATCCAAACCTCTGCTGAACCACAACACTCAAAATTAGACTGAATATTTTAGGCATTGACTCACCACTTCTGAAGAGGATGGTAGAAATACACCATGTGTGTTGCAAATATGACTCTTGCTTACATCTTCAGTATGATGCTCTTTTTTTTCCCAAAATTATGAAACTTTAATATTTATTGTGCAATTAACTAAAGCTCTTTACATCTTTTCCCTTGTAACAGGACAGAGATAGTGGGTATGAGATAGAATTTGATCCCCCAAAACTTTTATTGACAGTACCTGTGAGAAAAAAAGGTAAAAGGAAGGATTAGTTCTCAGGTGTTTGGTATGAAAGCAAGGTGATCTTCCCTTGAAAAGGAACAAGTGATCTACAAAATCACTGAGTTGCGGTAAAATGGAAATCCCTAAGACATCGTTTTTTTGTAAATCATTTTTCAGACAATAACAGTGAAACAAAAGAATGTGTAGGTCTAGTAATTTTGCCCTTGACAGCGTAATTGTCATTACTATTCTGATTCCTAGAGGGTCTGATTTTACAGAGGTGCTGAGCAGCTGCAATTTCGATTGATTTCTGGTGGAACTGTAAATGATCAGGACTTTTGAAAAATCCATAACCCACTGTGACTCAATCCTTACCAAAAAAATACTACCCTTTTTCATATAGCTTGAAAGTTATTTATTTCCCACAATAGGCATTTTCAATGCAATTCTCCAATAAATAATAAATCACACAAAGAATATCCTTCAAAACATTTTCAAAACATCTGATATATGGCAAATGCTTTGCATGTCTAGAAAATGCCTAGTTTTTTTAAATCTTTTGGAGAGTTGTTTTTTAGTGTCAACAGTCAAAGATTTGTTCTTGGATACAAGCTCTCTGTGTGTTTGTATCTTGGCAGAGCTTGGTAGATAATAACATGCAGTCTGAACCTGTTAGAGCACTCAGAGTTTTTAAAAATCACTGGGTCACAGCTCAGCAGGCTGTGCAATGCACTGAAGCAGACACCATATGCAGCAGGTTTGGACACTAGAACTATTTATGAAGTTGTAAGTGGGTTTTATTTTGGGTTTTTTTTTAAAAGTTTCAACATTTAAAATTAGCTAACAGGAAATAATCCCAACCTTTTCTCTGCCGAGCAGATTAATTTCCAAGTCACATTGTCTGTTGTATTTTAAAAATTAAGATTTGGATCTAAACAGCTGCTGATTTTGTTTTGCTTTTGGAGGGGTGGGATGAGGACAGGGAAGCGGAGTTCTGATGCAAGAGAATTAAACATGCCTAAGTTGTTCATTGGCAAAACTGTCATGGTGCTATTAACTATAAAGGAAGAAAGCAAAGCAGAAATGAAAGCAATAGGCCATCGTTTCAATAATGCACGTTTGAATGAATAATTAGGCACAAAATAACAGGAGCAAGCAAATGGAAACACCAAAGGGGACCTCAGTGGAGTCTAAAATCAACATTATCAAACCAAAGAGACTACATGAATCAATAATAAATATATATTTACATATTTTACAGGCTCTCAATAAATAAAACTTACCATGATATCTGATTTATAGCAATTTATTTGATCAGTAAGCTAAGATTTTGTTTGTGACAAAGTTACCAAATCGTCACAGAAAATGTTCTGAGACCAGTTGTATACTCCGCTCACCATTTTGCAAATAAGTGTATTAGACTGAAAAATTTTACCAGATTCAATTTTGGTGGCATTCTTTTGAGGGGGAGAGGGGAGGAGGTTGTGTTTGCTTTTTCCATAATTAAAATATGCCGGTCTTCCATACAGGTTGCTTAAACTATGTCATGCTACTCATAGTTCAACATAAATAATGATTAATCTCAAGGCAAACAGTCCTCAAGAAACCCTCAAACTGTAAGCTGTTCATTGAAACATTCAGAGGCTACTGACAAACAAAAATGGCATTCACGGAAATCAAGACTAATTCATGAATGACTCACAAACAGCAGAAACAGCTGAATTCATAATTAATATTATTTACTTTCATAGTTCAAGGACAAAAGAAATAATCCTATATGAATGAAAAGTGACCTGAGTTGCTTACCAAGTAATGACGGGACACTGTATAATAGTACACAGTATCTCAGGAAAAAAAAGACTAGGTATATGATCAGACATATTGTGAATAATAATCTGTCCACTGAGTAAGTTGATTAATACGCTGTTTCTTTATACTAAATTGTTCTACATTTGCATTCTGAGCATTATTTTCTCGTGAAACCTCAAAACCAGGTTTTTTTAAATAAGGTGTAGAACACAATTAAAGTAAGACTGACTAAACTTTTGTGAATAAAATGGAACTGTTTTTGAACAAGAACTTTAACTAGAACTTGTTCAAAATGTTCCAAAATGTACCATATCACTGATCTTTCCTAAAGTTGAAAAAATTGGGGCTTTTAAATTAATTTTACATTTAAATTATTCACATTAATTTTACATGAAAAAAAATCTTTAGACTGTTTTCCTTCACAAAATATTCCAAAATCTGTCACAATGATCAGGTTAAAAGAAAAAACCTGAAATCTTAGAATTTTCTTCAGATTAAACCTTTCTTACCAAATCCACTTCTAAGAACAACAGAGTCTATAAAAGTGTCATATAATTTGTTTTGCAGCTGAAAACAGAAATTTAAATTCTTCTCCACTTTAAATTAATTGAAAAATCAACTGAAAAGAAATAGCCAAACTTTCTTTGTTTCACAAAAGGAAAAATTCAATCAAACAAAAAATTGCAGTGTTCCTATTCTAATGGAAATCTGAGTAAATCAAAAAGGTTAGCATTTTAAATTATCTTTTCATGCTTTCCTAATAGGAAAAAAACTAATTCTTACTTTATTAAATATATATCCTTATTTCTAGTGGAAAAGGGAGGGATAAATAAAAAAAGAAAAAGGAATGTTTTCCTCGAGGAAACAGATACTAAAGATGTAAATTTATTTCAAAACTCATGGTTTCTATTTCTTAACTAATTTTAATAAAACTGTTACTTATGCCATCTCTTCAACCATCATCACCACTCTCTGGGGTAAAAGTATACCACAGTGTGCTGATTTTGACAGGGGTAGAGTTAATTGTCTTCACAGTGGCTAGTGCAGGGCTGTGTTTTGGATTGGTGCTGAAAACACTATGGATAATATAGAGATGTTTTTGTTATTGCTGAGCAGGGCTTGCACAGAGCCAAGGCCTTTGCTGCTTTCTGCACTGCCACGTTGTCAGGGGGCTGGGGGTGCATGGGAGGTTCGGAGGGGACGCAGCCAGGAGAGATGACCCAAGCTGACCAGAGGAATATTCCACACCATATGACATCACGCTCAGTATAAAAAGTGGGGGTTAGAAAGAGAAACAGGCAGATTTTTGGAGTGATGGTGTTTTGTCTTCCGAAGTCACCGTTATGCATGATGGGGCCCTGCTCTCCTGGGGATGGCTGAACACCTGCCTGCCCATGGGAAGTGCTGAATGAATTCCTTGTTTTGTTTTGCCTGTGTGCATGGCTTTTGCTTTCCCTATTAAACTCTTTTTATCTCAACCCATGTGTGTTCTCACTTATACTCTTCTGATTCTCTCCCCAGTCACACTGGTGGGGGAGGGAGAGAGGGGCTCCGTGGGGCTTGATTGCCGCCATGACCCACAGTTATCCTACAACTTTTTTCTTTTCTCTTTCTGCATTTTTCCAGTATCCACCATCTGAGTCTCTACACTTCAAATTTTTAGCACCTGTCTCTACTTCCAGAAGGATCTTGTGAAAATGCAATAACACTTAATGTTCTGTGTTCCCTAAAACCCAATAAACCTTACCTTAATTCCTGGGGAGATTGCCAAGCCTGCAGGTGCCTAAATATTTTTAAGGGTAATGAAACAAAGGCATTTTAAAGGAGGGTCGGAAATAGTTTTAATTTTCAATGTGGAAGAGATATGGTTAATACTGAAAGCTGAGTATTCTCTTTCAGGGGAAATATTGTAGGACAGGTGAGACAAGGTACTTCAGAATTTTGATCTTTATGCTTATGCAGCTCAGCCTTCAAAGTTTACCTATCTCTTCAGCTTTTATATGCCTTAATATAGAATCTGCATCCCCTTCATTCAGAAAAGTTTTTTTTTAGCAAAGAAAAAGCATAACCAGAGTAGATGTGGTATTACCATGAGCTTGAGTCTTCTCTGATGAATTTTGAAAAAATGAATCTGAAAACAGAAACTGGGAAAAATTCAGAATCAAACCTCCTGCAAAGCTTAGATTCATCCTGAAGCAGAATAAAAACATTGAACAAACTCCAAGAAACAAAATGCATTCAGAAATGTCAAAAGGTCTCATTTTGACATATTCACTTAAAAAATCTGAATTTCTTAGAAACAAGTGATTTGGTTACTCAGTTGTATTTCAGCATTAAACTTCATGCTCTTATTCTCTCAATCCAGTCTTGCCTTCTATCTCCATAGCAGGCTGACAGGACCAAAATAAAGCCATCAATAGCATACATTACCTAAGGTGACTCATATGATTCCAGAAAATGTATTAGAGAATACATGTTTGACCAAAACCCCAGCTTATAAAAGAACACAAGTTTTATAAAGGTAAAATTTATCTATGGTAAAATGCTATTTTATATTATATTTATTTAGTATTGACCTGAAGGAAAACAGTTTAGATCACTGTCAAAAAAAAATCAATACTTGAATTCAGGTCAACTAAAATGAAATAAAACAGCAATTTTAATTTTAATTCTCCATCAGAAAATTATGACACCTAAAAATTTCTATCATGTTTTTTCCCCACCTTGGAAATTACACTTCACAGTGGAATATCACTTGGGTGAAAAATTCCCAACTACCTCTAGACAAAATCCATGTTCAGGTACTTGAAAATGTTTCCTGAATTTTAGAGAGCCAGAATGTTCTGTGCTTCCACCGGAATGGATTCATACATAATTAAGCCAGAAGGGACATTCTTATTCATTAGCCTCATTTCCCATATAGCACAGTCAATAGAGATTCCCTGAATTATGTTAGGACTGGGTTAAAAAATAAATCGCAGGGATGAAAAATTCACCACGCATTTTGGCAAGTGTAAGTTCTTCCAAAGGTTTAACAACCTCAGCGCTAAATATTTGTACCTGATTTCAGGCCTAAATATATCTCATTTCCATATCCAGACATCAGCTCTCCTTATGCATTCATCTGCAAAACTAATGAGCTCTTTATTATGACATCACTGTTCCCCATGTACTTACTTGCAAACCGTGATTAAGTCTCCCCTTAGCCTTGTCTTTGTCAGGATACACAGATTGTGCCTACTGGAATCTGACCATAATGCATGTTTTTGAGTGCTTTAGTCATTCTTGTGGCTATTCCTTGAAGAGTATACTGCTGGTAGCAGACTGAGTGTACTGGGTCTCCATAATTTGGTCACAATTTGGAACACAAGGCCTGCTACAGAGGCCCCTGGAGCTTAAGAGAAAGCTTCCATTTGGATGCACAGAGTTTTGATCTGTAGTGCACAGTATGCTTTTCTGGGGAACGGGTACTAGACAGGATACTGTCTGCTTATCTGCCTGCTTTCCACTTGGTTTCTCTCCAGCTCCCGCCTAAGAGGTTCTCTGCATCCATTTAGACAGCTTGTATCCCACAGAGACTTTGGCCTTAACAGCATTCCCATTAAGTCAAAATAAGAGCAATACAAAATGTACAAACTGAGCCATCTCCAATGTGCAGTTTGTGAATGCTCTTTTTACTGCTGTGATTTAAGTGGAAGGATTTGAAATTCAGAACTGAGAATCTCTCTTCCCCCATATTCCTTTATGGGGAAATCAATGGGTGTTCATTATCTAAATGCTTTCGACAATCAAAGGCTCAACATTACTTTGCTGGTAGAACAGAAGTATTCAATGGTTATTTAAAACTCTTTAAAAGGGGTATGCAGTTTCTGAGACAGATAACAAAAGATTCACTTCCACCAAAAAAAAAAAGTTTTATGCTTTTGGCACAAACATTTAATCTCAAAGTGAGTTTTGCAGTTTCAGTGACTGGTTCCTTGAAATACAGTCAAAGTTCATTCATGTAATTTTCATTCAAGATGCTGACAGCTGTATTGCTGTTTTCTTTCTGGATTTCATACTGCCTTCTCTAAAACAGACTTCAAAGAAATGGAATTATTAGCCTGCTTGTCACTGACAAGGGCTGATTTGTTACCAGTCAGGAGATACCCTCACTGGCCAAATGGTAACAGCCTGAGACAGTCTCTGTCAAACATCCTCATGTCAGGGATCGACCCATTGGATACAGAGGAATATTTCAGACACCTTTTACTTGGTGGGACAGCTAGCTTCCTGAACAATACAACTAGGTAAAGTTTCTCGTCAAAATATGCCATTTTTAACCAAAATCTGGATAAATGTTATCTCATCACACGGACAGAAAATATGTTAGTTGCTCTTTCAAGATTTGAGATTTTGCCTCTGGAAAAAAAAAAAGCTGTAGTTTTCATGCCATACACCATGAGATACACACATGCTGATCTGCCTAGAGTCAACAAACCACCTGAGCAACCTGATTCCCTTGGGCCCTTCTCCCTCTAGGAAGCTTTGCACAATTTTTTGCCTTTACCACAAGCCACAGATTTTCCATCACCATTTTTTTCTACTAATTGCTGAAACATGCCTTTGGAAGTAAAATGAGTCTTTCTTTGAATCCTTTCCTGTTTTCTGATAGTTCTGTAGCAGCTTAGCTCTTCATAATGAAGCAATATGAGGTAATTTCACCCATATTTGTAATCCAGTATGTCAACGTGATCTGTTCATCTCTTAAGTGGGAAGTGTAACTGCCAGTCAAACAGTTAATTGAGTATAATGATCTCACAGGCTTTAAGAGATTTCATTAAGTTAACCCTGAGGGTTTTCATTTTACATTCATTTCTCAATGTATCAAAATAAAAACTGGTTTACCATAAAGGAATATATTCTCACCACTTCATTGTTAGATATTCTTATTGATCACGCTTTTATTTCAAATAAACAGCACTGTCCAATCTCTTTGAAGTACTCTTTGTGGCCAGGTTACCTTGGCAATAGAGCTGTGTGAAAAAAGGAAATATTCTCTCTCAGAAAATGTTTATATTTTGAAATCTGTTTGCCTCCCAAAGCAAGCCCCATCTGCAAAAAGTAACAGGGCCCTGACTTTCTATCAGTAAGTGAAATAACCTATTGGTTATTCGACAGCGCTGAGATTGCCAATGAAACAGCAAATTGGGTTTGGGTTTTTTTTTAGCAGGCTGCTTGAGGGGACTAAAGAGAAACTGGCAAGAATTGACTCTTTGCTGCAACAAAACCTTATCGGTGGTAAATTTTAGCTTCAGAGAGTGAGAAAATTCTGACACAAGTTGTTTAGTCATAGTTTTGCCAGCTAGCTCCACTTAGTAACTCATCAAGTTGAAAGGGCACTTAATGAATACTTTGATGGCTTTTATTTCCTCTGTAGAATTTTAGATTTTAGTCAGCATCTCTAATTCCCATGCTTTATAATGAATAGCACAAATATAAAACAATATCTGGAAGAACTAGATTAATATTAAGAACTACTATGCACAATGTACAGCAGGAAGGAATAAGTCAGACCACAAAATTCCTTTCTAAGTTTAAAAAGTTCCCCAAACCTGATACTTAGCTTAAGCACCTGTAAAAACTAAGGTTATTTTGTGAAATTGCAGAAATAACACTTCTTCTTTAATAAAAATTTAATATATAGCTTTTTGGCTAGAGACTACAAGTGAAAATTCTACTTACATTCAACATTCTAAGTATATTGGCTTAGCCTGTAAAAATTTTAACATGTGCTCCATAGTTCTCTTCTACCTGTGTTGTACGGTTTAGACACACCATGATGACAGAAGTTGATTTAGCTGTGTTGTTCAGGGGAATGGTCCAGCTACCCAGTCAGATGCAGCTACTCAGTCAATATATTGTCTTGCACAAGAAAACTCTATATCCTATAGAATCGATAGGAGAAGAGGCTTTCATAATAAAGCAAGAAAGGCCTAAGTTATGTTATAGTTATGCATATAATAATAATAATGGCCCATCTTCGCGAACGAAGATTTGGGGAAAGGTCTTTTTACCTTTCCAGCCTGCGCAA
The DNA here is from genome assembly GCF_003984885.1 of Neopelma chrysocephalum. Classification (NCBI taxonomy): domain Eukaryota; kingdom Metazoa; phylum Chordata; class Aves; order Passeriformes; family Pipridae; genus Neopelma; species Neopelma chrysocephalum. The sequence goes on from NW_020897715.1 coordinate 8,733,254, forward strand.
TGGATTTTTTAGGTGAGACACAGCCTGCGCTGAACTGAGCCCACCCTTTAATCCTAAGGTTCATCTGCTGGGGCCAAGCAAGCTTGGACAATGGCAGTGAGGTCCTCAGGACGTAGGTTTGTTTAGAGTGTCCTTCTCATAGATGGATGGCCACACAGGGCTAACGACCTCCATCAGGCCAGGAGACCGGGGACTCGAACCCGTGGTCGCAGCAGTGAAAGTCCTGCACGCTAACCACTAGGCCACCAGGGGTCTCAGGCATATACAAGATGCAAGACAAGACGAAACAATGTAGAATTGACAACCAATGTTCTTTAGTGTGTGCAGCAGATCATAGCTGCTTCAGCAATCACCGGCACAGGTAAACCTTAGCTTATGATGTGGACTGATGGAAAGTATAAAGACAACAAATTTATTTAGAAAGCTAATAAAGACGATAAATGAGAAATTATTTCTCAGTTATCATTCAAAGAATGCTAAAAAATTCAAAGAATGAAGAAAAATTCATTTACCCAAAGAGACATAAACAGAAGTGAATTAAGTATGTCATAGCCTGTGGTAAAAAAAGTTGATGGGTACCTAATCCAGGAAGGAAACTTTGTATCTCAGCTGAGTCAGAGTGCATATAGAATATCAAACATTGAAGACTATGCATAGAAAAAAATATGAGAAAACACCTCTTTATTAATGTTGCAGAACAGATGCATGTGCACTATTCCAAACAGTAAGGAGTGACACCAGAAAGTAAATCAATCAATATATGTTTTAATTTAATTTAATTTTTCTTGGTAGTCGAGGCATACAAACCCAGATAGTGTGAAGACAAATGCCAGCCAGGAATGAGAGCTGTAGACCTGTGCTACTGCTCTGATGAGTATCACTGCTTACAGAAACTCCGGAGGAAAAAAAGATGTCTAAATTAAAGGTATTCTTCTCCTTTAAAAGTTTACTTGGCTTTAGATGGATAGGGTTCCTTGGTTAGGTAAAGATAGTTCATATAAAGATAGCCTAGTGAATTGAGCCAGTTTGGCATGATAGTAAAAATCTGCATTGTGCTGATTTTTGTTTCTGGCTTTGAAGGTGCATCCTGTGGTCAAGAACTGTATATATGACATGTAAGTAAAAGTTCAAGTAATGTAGCAGCACAACACAAGCTCACATGTCCAAAGTCATGCAGAAAATCTGAGATGGAACTGGGAAATAAGGCCAGTATCTTAATCCTAGTTTACTCACTAATAGATCTTTCCCTCTGAAAATTCTATAACCAGTATTACTTATGCAGTTAAATACATTTTTCTCACCCAGAAGTGACTCAGTATGTGTTTTGGTGTCAAATGTACTGTTAACAACATCAGATTTGTTTTTAAGACAATGAATTGCCTTTGCTAGTTTGTGAAAATTGAGGTGAAACTGGCACATTCCCATTAGATTGTACATCTAATGGGGCCAAGTTCACTGAGGCTTGTTAAATACAATACTTTGAATATATATCTTCTGGGGGAAAAGTAAACATATTCATGAAATAAATAATTGTGTAATTAAACCAGAGTCATACATAATATAATAATGTCTGATTAAGGTCTCAGACATTTTAGCATTATTATGTGAGTAAAAGGCTTGATGTTATTGCTACCTACTCAGTCAGCACATCCTCCTAATTCATTCATTGCATTTTACAACTATCCAAATAGCTCACAAAAGAGATTATTCTAGAAAAGTCATAGAAGCTGCTTGTACAGTGCCCAAGCACAATGTGTAGGCAAGGTAGAAACCTACTGTAGTTGGACTATATGAACAACTCACATCCTGTAATGTATTCATCAGTGAATCATTATCCCCATTTTATTGCATGGAAACTAAAGCCACAGAGAACATGAAGAAAGCTCTTACAGCAACTAGTTTCAAGTTCTCCAGTTTGTCTGGCTAATTTTGTTTCCTTACTTTCCCTCTTTACAGCTGATGTAGAAAACTGAAGACCCCTCCTGAGCGGTAGTACGGCAAAAGTACACAGAAAGTCTACAGCAGAGGGAGACATTGAATCCAAGTCCTTAAGAACTAAACTGTACTTGTGCCAGATGAAAGCTCTCATCCAGGATGAACATTTACCTGTGGATGCAGCTAGGATCTGGTTTTATGTATGTGTCAGAAGACTAGAGACAGAAATTAAAATAGGTAAACAAAAGCACAATTGCATTTGTGACATAACCTAAAGCACGTGTAATGCTCAAGAGCTTCCCTTCCCTGCTTTTTCCTTCTCCCTCTCCTCACAAATCCTCTTCTACAGTCATATAAACTAGAAATGGGACTAGATCCAAGATATCCTCATTCCCAGGGAAAGTTCATCATCACTAGGCTGGGAGTTGACTCTCACATTAGCCCAGTAAAATCACAGTTATACCAAGCAATATGAAACAGCTCCAAAAAGAAAGATTGAGAGCCCCTTCACTTCACAACCCATTTGTAAGCAGAGTTAGGGTGGTCTCCTACTAGGAAAGAAATATGTTCTTGAACACTGGCTGGGGGAATGAAGGAACAATACAGAGCTATTGGATGACTGAAGCAATTGCAGAGGAAAAGGACAACACTTTCCCACCTTTGGAAAAGGTCCAAATCTTCCGATTTAACCTGGCACACATTATGCCCATGGAAATTATCTTATGCGGTCATGTTATCCTTGCTTGTCCATTTATCTCTTCGTAACTAGTTAAATGCGGCCAATTTCTGCCCAATTTGTTCAGGTGACAGTGATCTCAAAGGTATCGTGTTCCTGCACGTTTCATGCAGACAAGCAGCAGAGCAGCAGCACATTTGCCCTTCTCGCTGAGGGAGGCGCAGCAGTTTGAGCTCTCTCTTGTGGGATACTGGAGAGAAAGGGTACCAAAACCCCTTTGAAGTAAGAGAAGTCACAAAGGAGTTTGCTCATTATTCAGTATCAGGAGATCCTGAGCTGGAGGGAAGCGAGCTGCCAGCACTGTGCCTTCTGAAACTATCTGTTTCACAAAAAGGGCTTTTGTGCTCAGCTCTCACCTCGATCTCAGAGCTGGGATCTCCAGGTGGAGGCAGGCACCTGCCCACTGGCAGAGCAAGGTCCTGCAGTTTCAAAGAACAGTGGGGTTCGACACCTGGCTTTTCAGGAACAGTATTTTGTTATCTTTGCTTTAGAAGCAGGTGGCAAGATGGTAAAGGTAGAAGGAAAAAGGGAAGCAGATAAGCAAATTAGCTCCAAGAAAAACAGTGATGTAATCCCCACTGGACAGACTATCATAATATGTCATTAAAAACCACTGGGATGTTTAAGGGAATTAATTAGTTTACAGTTTCTATAAATACATTCTTGAGTGGCAGGTGTTCTGGCATCCATATGCAAAGCTGACTGCCCAAATACAATTGCAAAACCACCCGCCAGGAAAGAAATCATGTTTATCTGCTGAGAAAATAGATATGTTGCGCCAATCTGTTCTTCTCAGAGTAGCACGCATGGCAAACCTCTTAACTCTGTCATGTCCACATAATTACAGAGTGAAATGTGGAAATATGAAGAGGTAGTACCCCTGCACAGAGGCTGAGAATACATTTTTTTCTCCCCCTGACATTTTTGGTATTGATTTTTTCTATCTTAAAAAATGTGATAAATAATTTACTTGCTTATCATAAGACACTGAAGAGCAGATTCCACCCTCTACAGTTACTTCAGTTTTTCTGCTGATGTGACTGTGAAGTGATTCAGCTCCCTTTTCAAATATTTGCAAGTCCTTCTCCTGAGTGAAGTCTTAAGTTCTTCATACTTTTATATTCTTTTGAGTTGCATTCAGTATTACAAATTTAAACAAATGTAGAGTTCAAAATTCTAGCCTTTAGCATTTAAGCCTGTGAATACCAACAATTAATATGCTATGCAAAAGCCTGCATTCCTTTATACTAAGAGATGCTATGTTTATTTGATTACAGAATCACAGAATAGCTGAGGTCTGTGGAGATCATCCTGTCCAGCTCTCCCTGCTCAAAAAGGTTCAGTCAGAGCTGTTGCTTAGGGCTGGGTTTTGAACATCTCCAAGGAGGGAGCTTCCAAAACCTCTCTGGGCTCTGGTTGCACTGTTCAGTGGAAATATTTTGATTTTTATTTTTCCAAATATTTTTCTACTTGGATTAGAAAAGAAGCATTCTTTTGCTATAAGGCTATTAATTATTGGCAACAAGAACTACATACTAGCTGCTATCAACTGTATCTAAAGTATGCTCAGTTGGATAGCCGACACCATAGAGTGACTGCACTGTTTTCTGCAAAAAAATTTGCTAATAATCCACTTGAAAATTTTGGAAAGTACAAGGATATCTGTGCATATACATTACACAAGCTGTAACAAGAAGTTTCCAATCATCTGACCAAAAGGTGAACCGAAGGAAGCACCAAATGTTTCCAGAGTGGTGATCTTCACCGAAGTCGGTAGCTTTCAGTTTTTATCACTTATCTTAATCACTTTTGCAACACTTTCTGTCACCAACTTGACTATTTGTATGCATGAGGGGGCAGTGCAAGGGAGCTGGACTAGTATAGAACCATAGTAATGCTTGTAATAAACAAAACCCATAATTTCTATTTTAAGGGAAAGTAATCTACCATGTAAAATTAGACAGCATATGACTACAATGGGGATGTCATTCTCTCTGGCTTCAGGTAGTGTGAATTCTCACATACTTTGGTTTTCTTAAGCTTCCCTCAGGGCAGGGCTGCAAGGTAAGATGAACCACCAGCTGAGTCACAGAAATCCAGCCCTGGGCCCACAAGTTCTGATAAACGGAAATCCAGCCAGAAGATCTTTCTGTGACACTCCTATGAGAATCTCTTGTTGGCAAAGGAATGCAGCTCTGACAAATATTACACATGCAAATGACTATCTTAACATGCTGTGCTCTCTGCATCGTGCTACTTTCTTTTCCATCCCTACTGAGTTAGCTTCTTCTGAATATTGCTTGGAGCCCACCTCCCAGAGGAAACACTCTGCTAGAGGGCACTGTGCATTACAGGGCTTCCTTCACAACATATGAAACCCATCTCTCTGGTGATGGCTGATGTGACCTTTTATGGGGGTTAAAGGAAATCACAGATAATTAAGCTGGGTCGAGGTAGTATCAATTTATCACTCTAGAGAAATCAAAGTGCATATTTAACAAAGGAGTATTTGCCTTGATGCTGAGATCATAGAAAAACAGACCTTGGAAATCTGTCATCAACTCCCACCTGCCCGCACCTGTCATTTTGTAGCTAGGAGGCAGTCTTGTTCAGTTTCATCACTTCCCTTGCTACTAAAACAGAGTACTACAGTGCCTACAGAATTTATTTATAATTAAAATAATACAAAGGCATATCTATGGCCTTAGGCTTCTACAGCACCTTCGAAGACTATTCAGTTTTGGGCCCCTCAGTACAAGAAAGCAATGGAACTGCTGGAGTGTATCCAGATAAGGGCAATGAAGCTGGTGAAGGGTCTGGAGGACAAGTCTTACGGGGAGCATCTGAGGGAGCTAGGGGTGTTTAGACTGGAGAAAAAGAGGTTCAGGGAAGACCTTATCACTCTCTACAGGAGAGACACTCTCTATTATTGCTCTGAAAGGAGGTTGTAGCCAGATGGGGGTTGATCTGTTCTCCCAGGTAAGAAGTCATAGGACAGGAAGAAACAGCCTCAGGATGTGCCAGGGTAGGTTTAGAATGGGTATTAGAAAAAATTTCTTCACCAAAAAGGCTGTCAGGTACTGGAACAGGCTGCCCAGGGAGCAGTTGAGTCACCATTGCTGGAGGTCTTTAAAGGATGTGTAAATATAGAACTTAGGGACATGGTTTAGTTGTGGGCTTGGCAGTGGTATATTTACAGTTGGACTTAATGATCTTAAAGGCCTTTTCCAAAGAATTCTATGAGGCTATGAATTTATACAATACAACAAAATCCAGCAGTATTAATCTAATAATTTCAGTGGGAATGCAACAACATATAGATACTACTTTCTTTCCCATGATTGCTGTGAGAAGTTTGTTCTCAGCTTTCTCCAAATACACTTCAACTAGCTGGCTTTTATAGCAACCTGTCACCACAGAAAGGCAATTTTTGCCCCCAGGACAGACAGCAATTTCAGTTGCTCTTTCATAATGAGAAAGCTCCAGTTTAAGGATTATGGCTTCCACAGCACGGTCCAGAGGAAATATTTCCCTGTACATCAAGTCCCGTGTCAGAGGAAGCAACTTCAATTTCAGCTCAAAGTGCCCACAGTTTCCAGAGCACTGGGACCACATTTGCCCATACAAAATATTTCCCATGATAAACAGCTGCACTCCTCACTATCTCTGCTTTCCAAATGATCTAAAGTTATAGCCCTTTTGTAAAAGACAGTGCAAACATTTAATATTAAAATGACAGAAGCAGAGGTAACTGCACTAAGGGCCAAATCCTAAAGGAAGGGTTGCAGCCTTCTGGGCAGATGACGGTGGTAGGGTGGCAGGAACAACATGAGAGTAGAAATGGAGCATGCACTGCTTGCACTGCAGAAGCATTACTGTAAACCATTTCCACTGAGTACGAGCAGTTGGTGGAAAACCACGACTCTTTTAAATAAACATTAGGTTAAAGGGTTTCAGGACAACCTTTTTCTCCTTTTTGTTCGAGGCAGATTAACCTTTGCAAGGCCACTTTAACCAAATATTATGCAAAGTCCTAAGCAAAATAAGAACTCTCATTTCCATCAGAATCTAGGCAATTTTTCATTCTCATGACTTCCACTACTGCCCTTGAGGAACAGCATTCAAAAGTCCCAAGTTAGCTTTTAAAATCCACTGCCCAGGAATTTAAACTTGCAAAATATATGTTTTTACAGCATTCAAAAAGTCCAGACTCTCCTGAATATTTAAATATAAAGATCCCACCCACATATGTTCAGATGGGACAAAAATGGCATTTGAAGTCCCTTTATCTTGCCAGAACACAAGCTAGACTGACAGTTGATTTCTATAGTATTACTAATTTATATTTGTTAGCACATTGTTCAAATACATTAATATTTCATGGCACAGAGGAAGAAATGTCCCCTCTCATTATAGCCTGACCACACTGATATTGTCATGGTTATTACTCCAAATTTAAGAAAAACAACAGCAACAAAAAAACTCTAATACTGTGTGTTCTGAGGGTGTAGATTATTCTCTCTGTTGCCAATAATATGTCTTAGACAATAGACTAAGAGAATTTGCTTATAGGCAATTTCCACACATCTTTTCACTTCCCTGTTACATTCTCTTCTAGGTAGGCAACAGAAAGGCAAGTGTAAAAGTGTGCAAGTGATTTCTTTCTGTCCTCAAGGTGTATCCTTTCTTTACCATTCCCCTCTTTCTTACTTTACATTTGTTTCTTTCTAGTTCTTACTGTGCAACAGTAAGCATCTGTGGCAGGTAACTTCCCAAACAGAAGTCCTTCTGTCCATAGATAAAGCCTTTCCCAGAGTCACAGGCATACCAAATACAGAGGAGACCTTCTTTGATTAACTGCAAGTCTCATGGTAAACATATTGTTTATGATATAGCTGATGAAGGACAAAGCAACCTGACTGTAGGAATGATAAAAGCCAGTATGTCCCTTCTGATCAATTTTTTGTCTACTTGTTCTCACTTAAGGCCAGCCATCACATCTGCAATAAAGGAATGAAGTCTTATTCCTTTTCTGTATAGTGATCTTAGGCTGTCTTACACAAATATATGTGGGGAAAAAGATATAATTTTTATGTTTATAGAAGGACTAAATTTATTCTCTGCATGTAGTAATTAGTGGTGCAAATGGTCAGTAAGCAATGCTTCCACACCTTAATAAAATAAAATCTTTGGTTAATTAGGAGATGAAAACACATAATGAATATGTGAACTCTGCCAACTGTTCTATTACAGGCCATTGGCTCATTTATATTGTTAATTGAACAATTAGTATTGCTGAACTGTACAGCCTCAGGAGACAGGAGTGGAGAACATGTTCCTGAGACACTGCATTACTCTGCTGGCACCAAATATCTGTGACCACAGGACACCCAGTTGCCCTCCAGTCTTTCAACAACACAGCTGGATTTCAACCATTAGGGAGAGAAATCTAGTGCATAACTGTTTGCATTTTGGTAAGACTGATCACAGTGCACTTCTGCAGCAATCTCCCAGCATGTGCAGCCTGACAGGTAAGGAAAAGAGGAAAGAAAGATGAAAAGGTCAAGAGGAATAATGCACCATGTCCAGACCAGCCAGGCATCAAAGCCATCCCTATCCATACCTTCTTTTTAGTTGGCAGAAAATAACACTTTGTCTGACGCTACTCCAGTTGTTGTACATTGATACATGTGTTTATGACTATTTAGTGTACAGATTTGAGGCAACTTGCTGAAATGCAAGACTTGTGAACCTGTTGCTTACCACAAAAGAAAAAATAGTAAAAATTCATAAGGAAGAAGGAGCAGATTTACAACAGCTGCTGACTGATGGCACACAAGAGGGACTCTTCAGGGGAGAAGTTTCTACTGGGTTTCTATCAGCCTAGAATAATGCATGTGTTGGACTGAAGAGATTCATCTATAAATAGGACCAGTCTTTCTTCTGCATTGATCAGCAAACAGAGACACAACCAAGGAGTTTAAGGTGGATGATGCATCCAGCAACAACAGAAGGAGAATGTGTTTTTTTCCTAAAATAATAGAGTGGAGAAATTGCTCAGGAACAAGTAACTCATGGAAAAGTGTTATTGGTGAAATGTTGCTAAGATCAGTGCCTGCATTGACCTTTTAATCTGTCACTCACTGTTCATGTTGGGCACATAAATTAAAGTCATCCAGGAGATAATTTAACTAGTTTTTTACTCCATTCTTGCTGTTATGCCCTGGCAGTGCCAGTGTGACCTGAAAAAAAATATTATTTTGATGCTCTATCAATAAGGCATCACCACACTGATGGGAAACCACGAACAGAGACATATTTCCTTCTCAATATAAAGGCAAAAAAAAGGAGAAGGAAGAGGGAGAGAGAGCTACACAGTCTCTCTTACCTTCTGACATGGATCTTGGGACTAGCTGTTAAATGCTTCAGTTTCAGTGACTTAGTAAAGGCACCACTGTGTGTCTCCGCTTGAACCAAAAAGTGAGTTATTTAAGACGACAACGTCTGGTAATATAAGACAAGCCTGCAATTTCTGTTTCACTGCACAACTTCATCTGTGTTGAGAATCCAGTGCTGCCTGAGCTTCATTTTCCTGAAAAGCATAATAATATTTTATTTTCATTACTGTGTATCTCTCATGTTACACAGGAATAACATCGCCTATTACCATGACAAAACATGGCAGCTGCTTAGCAGAACACAGTTACAGGTGAGTTCAGGAAATTAAAATGGGTCAGACTGGGACTCTGTTACACCTATGAATCAACACAGTAGTTATTCTGGACTGCAACAAAATTAAACAACAGAGTCTTCAAAATCACTGCATGAAAAACTGCAAAAGAAATTTTATGCCAGTGGAAAACAATTATCCATGTCAGAAAGTGCTCTGTCTGCCTCTTCCTTAAAGCATTGATAATGCTTGCATATATCTGTTTCTGGGAAACCTTGCATCAAACTTCTCAAGTACCTTACACAGGTAAGTCAAGGCTAACTGGGACGTGCTCAGAAATAATTGCTATGGTTTAACATAAAAATACTAAATATTTTTCCAGGGCAGGGTGTGTGAAATCCAGAGTTGCTAACCATGTGGCACACCATTATTAAATTCAGGGAAGCAAATCCCAAACAGTGTATGAATGGAGGAACTATTTATCTATAGAGAATACACATCATTGTTACGGAATATTGTGCATTCTAAAAATAGTTCACGTAATCTCAAAACAGCAGTTAGACAAACTCATGGAATGAAAATCCAACAAGTGCTATTCAGTACAGAAGTAAATACACCTGTAAAATTATATCTGGTCTAGAGATAGCTGTTAATGGATACCGGGGAGTTACTACAACATATTTCTGCCAGTCTTCAACTTTTTTCTAGGTATCCAGGTAATCACTGACAGTGACAGGATTCTGGGCTGGACTGAACTTTGACTTGACTCATACAGCTACTCTTCCCTTTCTTCAAGGAGAATTCTGCACTTACTGTTACTAGGTATAGAACATTTACTCTGTACAACTGAAACAAGCTATGCAAAATCATATAAAACCATTACTGAAAACACCCTAATCACTAAATCAATATTCACCTCTATAGTAGTTAAATTTGTTGTTGTATTTTAAGAAAAAAAATTTTGCAAGTCTAGTGCAGCAAATGCCGATTACTGTATTTTTAATGATGCACACCATGATACTACAGTTGTTACTACCTTGCTGCAGTCTAAGTGAAACCATACTTTGGAAAAACGTCAAAATATTTATTTCCTTTCCTCTCTCCTATTGTGTATCGAAAAAATCTAAAGCAACATAAGGATTAAAACCAGTGTCTTAACACAGACAAAGATAGTGATGTTCCTACTGCACTGAAGCTTCAGACTTTTTCCTTCCCAATGTCTAACAAAAAGGGATCCAAAGCAATCACGCTTTTGCTTCATTGCTATCTTTATTTTCAGTAAACACTGAAAACTATACGTCACCTATGTAATAATTTTTATTTTCAATATATCGTACACAGGTTAACTGAATATGAATCACAAAATCATTTAGGTTTGAAAAGACCTCTGAGATCATCAAGTCCAACCTTTGACTGCTCACCAACTCGTCAGTTAGACCATAGCACTAAGTGCCATGTCCAGTCATTTCTTGAACATCTCCAGGGGTGGTGACTCCACCACCTCCCTGGGCAGTGCATTCCAATGACTGAACCCTTTCAGTGAATAAATTCCTGCTGGTGTCCAGACTGAACCAGCTTGAGGCTGTGTCCCCTTGTCCTGTCACTCATTATCTGGAAGAAGAGGCCGACCCCCACCCAGCTACAACTTCCTTTCAGGTGATGGGGTTCCCCCTGTGCCCCCTCTTCTCCAGGCTAAACAACCCCAGCTCCCTCAGCCACTCCTCATAGGACTTACCCTCTAGATCCTTCACCAGCTCCGTTGCCCTTCTCTGGGCTCACTCCAGCACCTCAATGTCTTTTTTTGTAGTGAGGGGCCCAGAACTGAACACAGGACTCGAGGTGCAGCCTCTCCAGTACGAAGCACAGGAGGAGGATCACCCTGCTGGCCACACTATTCTTGATAGAAGCCAGGATGCCACTGGCCTTCTTGTCCACCTGGGCACACTGCTGGCTCATATTCAGCCGGTTGTCATCTCCAGGTCCTTTTCTCCTGTGCCACTTTCCAGACACTCTTCCCTCAGCCTGTAGCGCTGCCTGAAGCTGTTGTGGCTAAAGTGTAGTACCCTGAACTAGGCTTTGTTGAACCTCATACCATCAATCCAGCCTGTCCAGCTCCCTCTACAGAGCCTTCCTACCCTCCAGCAGATCAACACTTCCCCCCAGCTTGGTGCCGTCCACCAAATTACTGAGGGTACACTCAATGCCCTCATCCAGATAATTGATAAAGATACTGAACAATGCCTATGTATATTTCTTTTAGTCTTTTGATTATTACTGTTATATCTAGGTGGTATACTGAACAGCTCACAGGCACAATGGACAGCTGAGTAGTTCCATTATTCTCATGTGAAAGAAGGTCTAAACCTTAATCTTAGAGTGAAGCAAGCACGCATGTCTTTACTCATGTACACAGCTGTGATGCATTTGTGAAAATTATCTGAATTAGTATTAGTCAATTTGGATTTAACTGTTTAGATGATTAGTGCTTAAATCTAGAAAAGGTTTTAGTGTTTTACACTTCCTCCTACTGAATAAATCTAGAAAAAAAATTACATGCACTTAAAAGTTAAAGAGTTTTTGGAACACAGAAAAAAGCTTACTCAAAGTAAGCCAGTCTTTTAGTTAGCCCTTTAAAAAAAAATCAATCTTTGTGACTTTTGAAAATTGATATATATTAGTTATAAGTCTTATGTGGTTTCTTCAATTGCTTTTTGTAAAATGTGCCAAGTTATTTTTTTTTTTTTATTAACTGAAACTGTGTATTTTATGTTAAAATTAGAAACTCTTCCTTTGTGGCCTTTTCAACTTAATTATACATCACAATTGTTTCTGATTTTAGAGCTATCATAGATTTAACCTCCACTCTCTTTATTCCTAGCTAACTCTTTACTATCTAGCAAAATAATGAAAATGCTAGACAAAGAAACAGTAGAGGCAACTTTAATGTTCACAGATCTAAATGCATTTATGAAGCTCTTTTCTTCTTAAAATTCATTGCTAGATCTAGCAGTAGGTATGGATTTTATTTGAAGATTAGGATTTCAACATTGCAATGCCTTTTGAGTGAGAGTTGGAAACAATCAGACACCCTCATCCTGGTATTACCACCATTTATGTAAACCTGGAATAAATCCAAACAATTTAAGCTGGTTATACAGAATAAAACCAGTGTAAGATAAGTTCCATTCCTTCCCTGTCCTCCCCAAGTGTGTTATACTTTTTAAGGCTGACTTCACCCTTTCCCCACTGTGTGGCAGCCCACCATGGAATTAACAACTGTGCTGGTGCTTCTCGCTGGTGTTTACCTTATGCATTTTTCCCATGAAAACCATGGCTACTTCTGAGAGTCAAACAGTAAAAGAAAGGAAGAGGGTGTGGCATCTGAAGTCTAAATTTCAATAATGTAAATGAAAGACAGGTGAGAAGTTTACCAGCCAAATAAATTGCATACAGTTCAGCTACATTCCATTCTACCTGCCAGAGAAACAATCCATTGACAGAACTTTCCCTCAAGTAACTGAAGCTGCTGGGAAGACACTGGAGTGTTGGTGTTCATGTGAGCCTTTATTTTGGATGACAAAGGAAAAGCATTATGTCACTGGAAATTGAGAATGGCTACAGAGGAGCAATCTTTTTCCAATGACCTAGAAATGCCCTTTGCCATGAATCAGTTGCAAGACCCCTCCTTCTGCCTGCTTTGTTTATGACCTAGTATTAGGGTTATCTCCTGGCAAGCAGAAGACAAGAATTTGAACCACTGTAGCCTGGTAGACCTGGTAAATTTTCTGACTACCACTGAGTTACACAAAAGGCAAGTATGTATCTTGGTGATTTGCTTTTATTTGCTGCTTTTTACTATTAATTACTTCTTTTAGGAAAGGGTGTATTTTCTACACTTTGATTTTCATGAGTAATTGTGTGGCATGTCTCCCAAGAAGCCAGGCACCACCAGGGTGCTTCCCCGCCTTCTCTCTCATCCAAAAGACCTGACACCCCTCTACTGAGCTTTTCCCACTATCACCAGACAGCTGCTAAGCGGGACCTTCAGATCATTCATTTGACATATCCAGCTGCAACGAACTAGACTAGCTGAGGTACTAGACTTTGACCTTCTGACTTGCTTAGCTTAAGCACCTGATCCAGATATACCTGCTCCAGTTCTACAGTGCCTTGAGCGCTGGAGGCTCCAATTGTGCCTGGGGATGATACAATACAAATATTAAAGCTCTTCTGTTACCTGACAGCAATGTTCTCTGGAGCATTGCCTTGTCCCTTCTCAACCAGCAATCACTGCAGTTTTTTATTATAAAACCTCAACAGGATAGTAACTCTTAAAGAACTACTTTGCTCCAGCAAGCCCATCAGGGACATGGCACCTGAAGTCTCCTTTTTTTTTCCTGGCAGGAAGAGATGGCCGACTGGAAGTTCTCTGCAAAGAACTCTCTAACGTGCTCTTCAAAATAGCCCGAATTTAATAAGTTTCTGAATGTGATTTAAATAGCTGATATAATTAGCAAAACCAAATAAGCTTCCAGGTACTCAAGCCTTTCTCCAATCTGAAATAGAAATTATGGAAAATAATGAAATTTGCCTGACTTCTGTATAAGTCCCATCTGCTTCTTACTTTTTCCTCCTAATAGTACCTGTTTGTGCATTAAAAGCTAATACCTCTCCCTACAAACTTTGTCTCAGAACCAACAGCAGTCTGAGAGGTCTCTACCAGAGTGTGTTCACCTTAGATAATGAAGGTAAGAAGAGATCAGTTGGAATGGATTTTAATAGTACTGACACACAATTTCATTTTATTTGTTGCATGATTAATCATACTGGCATGTCTAATACAATAAAGAGACATCCTTATTTTTCTAATCAATAAATAAATCACATTATTACATGCAGTTTAAGCAAAGTAACATTTAAAATCAGGTCATCCAAGGTGATGCAACAAGAATCTCCTTTCCAAGCTATCTACCTCTTTTGCAAATGCTTATAGCTAAGGGATGGCTGGTGATTGATGACCATTCTCTACAAAGCCATTCTTTCATAGCAGGGCTATTCATCCACTTTTTACAGACAGCACTAATAAAATTGTAGAAAATCTGTTGCTTTAACATTTTGTAGCCTTTGGGGGGATTTACCTGTGAATCATTCAGTTCAGGAAGTCAGGGGGTGGACATCCTGTTTTGAGAGAATAGTCTTGTTACTAATGTGCATCTGGGTACTTCTCAGGAAAACTGGAGAAAGAGATATTTTTCTTACTGACACATACTTCTGTGTACAATAACAAGCTTTTTGTTCTGAGCTTTGGTGATGAATGTTCCCAAGGCACTCTTCAAAACATCAGGGGTTTCCCCCTCTAAAAGTCCTTGGGCAAATGGCAGATAAAACGTCTTTTCACTAAGTATGGTGACATTCGGAGTTGTTTGGTTGCTAAATGCTGCCTGAAAACTTACTGCCTTTCACTTGTGGTGGTCTTTTACAGACATTCTGGGAAACGTTGTCCTTTGGGGTAGAAAAGCATTAGAAGAAACACTGGATCGACTTTTTTTAAAAACAAACAAACAAACAAAAACCCCCACAAAAACAAAAACAAACAAAAACCCAAACCAAACCAAAAACAAAAACAAACAAACAAACAAACAAACAAAACAAAACAAAAACAGCTAGAGGAATGCTAGGATCATACTGTAGAGAGAAATATGTGTCAGATTCATATTTTCCTGCTAGCCCAATGTCAAACAAGTCAAGTCCGGCTTGAAACAAAGGGTATCTGCTGAGATGCTCTGAAGAATTTCTCAGCAATAGGGATGTCTATCAGGGAGCTCACAAAAATGAGCTCACCCTCCCCCAGCAACTTGCTGTCAATCCTCCTCTTTTGCTGTCACTGCAGGAATTACTGCAGCAAAGCTATGGTCCAAACCTCTTTTGGGAGCATGTCTGAGGCAGAGAGAAAACAAAACAAAACCCAGGAATATTTCAGGCTACCAACACCAGGTAACTGAAATTCAAGGGCAATGCCTCTAAGGACTTCTGCAACTAGATTTCAGTCCTCTCCCTACCTCTCTGGTTTCTAAAACTCCCTATATCTCATAATATCTCACATATTTTTTTTTTCCAGGGAAGCAGGTATTTCCTATCACCTGCCTTGAACAAATGGGAATTGAGGATGTAAGCAACTTGCTCAACATCAAGCATAGGCCTTGAGATGGAGGAAACAATTGCACTCATAGCCCCAGAATGAAAAATTTTCACCCTAAATCTTAGACTATCATTCCTTCACTTACCATTAGGAATTCAGCATAGATGTGATGGGTACTTACTTTTCGAATAGGGTGAAACCACGCAGCAACACTCCCTCTTCTCTTCCTGCAGCCTTCCAGAGGCTTATTGGTCAGTGGAACTGACTTACACGGTTCAGTATCAAGAGAGAAAGTTTTGAAAATATGTGTCCCTGTCTGGATTTTGAGTCCTTCTCAGCGTAACTCCACATATCCCAGCTACACTGACATACAGAGCACAATAAATCACACCTGCAGTCAGCAATGTTTTATTTTCCTTGCTTCTGTCATGAAGAGGAGTGCATGATGGGAAAATCAGTTTTGTCCCAAGGTGCCAATTAATTCCAACTTCCTGAAACATCCTTATTTTCTTTCTATGCTTATTTAGGTAATCATACTTCACTCTAGGGCATAGATTTGGAGTGTACAAGTCAAGTGTGTTATGTCATATTATGTTGGAATGTAATACAGGATAAATGCTTGCTTCCTCTAGGATATTGCATTTTGAGGCACACTATTGCCAACACATAGGTTTCTGAAACACAACTAATGACAAAATCATAAAATCAGGAGGCACTGATTTCAACTTAGAAGAGGTTAAAAAAATAAAAATAGAAAAAGGAGTGAAGGACAGGGCAGAAGTTACAAATACTGTTGAAAGTTTTAAATACAAAGCTTTTTGACAGGCATTTGTTGAACTTCCATTAGATTTTAATAGAGTCAATTCTAAAGATAAAATACAGACTCTTTTCCCTGCCTAGCCTGCTATTTCTGCATAGTATCAATTTCAGTATCTCTAACAAAGGCATAATCATACTCATGATTACCGATGTGGGACATCTACTCCCACTACAGATTAAGTTGAAGTTTTAAGACCCACTTTTCAGAGACTACTGCAACTACTTTTACTCTGCATAAAGCTTTCTCCTTTGCTCAAAATCTCCAATTGTTTATAAATGTTTAACTATAAGGCAATACAAAAAAGCTGGATATTAAGCTATATAAAAAGGAATGTCGCAGATAAAAAAGAGCAGCAAAAATTCTAAGATTATCACAATAAGAATTAAAAAACCCCCAAACCTACACTCCTAGTTGGCTATTGGCAATTAAATCACTTTAAAACATGTCTCACTACACAGAGATTCCTACTGGGCCTTTTAAAACCTTCTTCCCTAGGGGTTTATCAGTGGACAGAATCACTGCTGAGGTGGGTGGTATATGTTCCCCAATACCCATGTACCCAAGCATACAGTGGGTAATTGGCTTCTGTCACATTACTCCATTTTAGCTTCAAAAACCCATATTGTCCTAATGGGAATAAATGAATGATTGCTACTGAGAACAATCACTATTGCTCACTAAGAAAATTGCTCAAAATTGGACCAGCCTGAATCAACAAATTTGGAGAGGCACTGAGCTTTAGTTTCACTAATTTCTTTGTATGGTTTAATATAAGGCTGTCACCTACAATACAGTGAAAACATGGTACCTGCAGTTCTCACACAGGAAATTCTGGAAAGGGTTCTATATCAGCAAGAGACCTGCCAATCTCTCAGCTTCTCACTGAAGACTCAGAGATTGAAAATACAGAGGGAAGGTAGGCATTTAGTAACAAAGGCAGGCAGATGTAACAATAGCCCCACTATGCTTACCAAGCCCTCTACTCTGACCCTTGCCAAAATATACCTGCTGATGTGCTGCTTTGACGATACCGCACTGATACATCACTTTGTGTAAATGAGCTCATCTCTTAACCTGCCACATAGAATTTATTCGACAAAATAAAATGCAACAGAATAGTCAAAAGTAGTTTTGGACCAGTCTGGTTCCTACTGTGTGCAATTCTGAAGGAGTAATTTTCAGATTATTATTTTTACAAGCCTTAGCTATATTGTCTGGATCACCTTAGATGGTTCAGGGAAATGATATATCCAGCAACTGATCAAAGGCTGAGGGCACACAAATATCTTCCAAGTTATTCTCCTGCTGTTCCTCAGGGATAGAGTAAAGAGATGTGTCCTGTTTCTCTCTGTGGCATCTGGCTTGCTCGGCAATCTGAATCAAATGCCTTGGATCTGAAAACCTTCTGCACTTGAAACAAGTAAACATTGGATTTTAATGAGACTGAAATACACAGATTGAGGAAGAGCTAAACTGTACTCTTGGTCCTCAGAGGACCCCATGGAAGTAGCTACAGGAGCCCATGAGTGAGGTAAAAAATTACAGTGACTTAACATCAGGGAATCCAACATGAAATAAATGGATTCCTATCAAAAAAAACCTGTACAAGGTGCATCTCTCTGCTGGATGCAGTGTCAAAATGTCTGCTTTTTCCATCCAAAGACTGACTGACATGTGAAAACAAATGTTGTGTTTTGCCAGCTGTCTGAGCTACTGAGAAACAGAGGCTGCAGATACTTGGCCAAAGGATTACTTTTATTTATGATGTCAAAATTTCTAAACTTCATAACAGCCATCCCAAATCTAACTCGACAAAAATTGCTAAAATATCTTCTTAACCCCACGTGAATTTAATTTATGTTGCAAAACATTTACTGCCAACAATAGAGCCTCTTTTATAAAATGAATAGATATAAAAATATCTATATTCATATGAAAAAAAAATGAGAATAGATATATGAGTGGATTACCTTCTTTTCTCTTCCCATGTGAACAGTCATGACCAGACATTTAAGATAGATCAAACATTATGTTCTTTTTTTGGCAAATGACACAATCTCTCCAAAACAAACTCCAAGGTTTTGATTGATTCACTTTATTGCTTTGTCTTATTTTTCACATCTGTTGAATGGGAATATTGAAGTACTTACTGTAATTCACTCACATAAGTACTTTAAAAACCAGCATTATATTCAATTCCTCACAAACCTATGCAACACCCTTAAAATCAAAGGCTAGTTTCCTCTATCCTTTTCACTACTTTTCCACTACCTTTTTTTAGATGAGGATGCTCTTTTTAATTTCCTCGTTATTTGCCATTCACATATGTTCCCTATATTTTGATCACCAAAGGTTCATTACTTCAGAAACTCAAAAGAAATCACAAACAGGAATAGAGAAACCTACTGATTCTAGTGGGGTAGTTCAAAGTCTTTTAGGTGTCTCCCCTTACTTGTGTTTTCCATATGTAGTCCTTTTGTGGGGAAGTTTAGAGAACTAATTATGTTAGGGAACAAACCAGACAACCTAATCAGTCACTGGTCATCTTGGAGATACCACACTGAACTGAAGGGAGTTACTATCAGAATTAGCAGAATTTGGTTCAGTATTTCTGGACCGTTTGGAAGTGAAGGATGCTACATGAACCCTAAATATTACCCACGGTAATAAGAAGCCTTTACAGCCCCAGCCTGGTGTATCACTTAAGGATGTGCCTAAAGCTAGGCATGTTCTTTGGGTGTGTTGGTGATTATGGGTCCCAATCAGCTGTGCGGTGCTGTATATGCATGGAGGGAAAATATCCTCCCTGACCCCCCGTGGGCAATCATCTCAGCTCCTGAAGCATGAAATTAGAGTGGCCTTATCTTTGCTTGCATACTGTAACTACAAATGTTATTAGTGATCATAAATTTAACAAGCCCTATTTTAAAACCCATCCACAGCATTATTGCATGGCTTCTGAAGACAGTCCTTTTTGAGAACTTAAAACTTTTTTCCTTACATCTTTTAATTTCATTTGGGTGAACTGGGGGAGGAAGGTCAATGTCAAACCTGCTGGAATGCAAATATTAACAGTAGTGCTTAGCTCCATTTCAGCTACCTTAGAACAAACAACCACTTCCCAATGTGTAGAAACAATAACATTAAAATAAATACCACTCTGTCTTTCCCTGGAGTCTATGTAAAGTCTTTGAACCTTTACAACTTGGGCAAAGGAATCCTCAGACCCCAAATTATGAAATGTTCTATCTAGCTGAACTTGCTACCTGGCCAACTTTGTATCACTTGAACCCATAACCATGGTTTGCTTCCCTCTTTGCCTATTCTTTTAATGGGGAAGCCCACTGCAGCTCAGCAGAAATGATTAATCCCCAGTACAGAGAAATCATCAATACAGGTAAAGATTATTGACTGTATTTGGAAGACAGCAGAAAGAGCAAAAGACCTATCAATGCCTAATACCTATCAGGTCAACCTTTCTGTTCAGAGAGGGACTCTTTGCAAGTATCCCTACTATCTGGAAGGAGAGAAAAGATGAATGGCAGTGCTGCCTCCCACACATGGAAAACCCATCTCTTATGCACAATGAACAACATGTGTTTTTCAGTCCAGATGACTTTGTACTTTAGCTTGAGGAAAAACAACAAAGACACAGTGAAAATAAACCCTCCATGACCTGGGGTGGGGCAGAGTATATTTCTCATTTGACCTTTTTTGAAACCCTTCCCCTGGCAGACAAGTTCCCACTGAGACTTAAACCATGAACAGCAGATAAACAGATGTTAATAGCATCTTTGCTGAAACACTGTGCTAGTCCAGAACTCCTGCTGAAAATGCTACTGGGCTTTATCCTCCCTCCTTTAGCAGCTGTGCTAAAGGAGATATTCTGAAAGGATTACAATTTCGCTGCAGGCTCATGAAATAGAAAAAGCAGAGTTATGTGGGAGAAAACCCTTTACTGAACATCTCTTCAAATAAGCTTACTTAACAGTCAGATAAGAAAAGACTAGTGTCTCTTTTCCTTCTCGCTTCCAAGTCTTCTTCAGGATGAATACCTGAGATTTCCACTGCATTCAAACCTTCAGCATCGTTCACCCTTTGTGGCAAGCCCTTCCTTTCATTTTGTTACTGATCTCCATGTCATTGATTTAAGGAAAACCAGTAAACCAGAAACCTGCTGAAGCAGGTGACTTCCCTCTGAGTATCTGCAACAGCAAAAATAAAGTTTGGTGCAGAATACCTGCAATCAACAGAAATAAAACTAAAGAAAAAAAAATAGAAGAAAGTATTAGTGGGAGAAAGCTTCAGTGAAAACCAAGAAAAAGAGCAAACTGAAAATTTCTATAATTTCTATGGGATTTCTAATCCCTGTGGATTGGATAAGAGTCCAACAAAATGAGGCTGTGCACAAAAATAACATTAAAATTGTTATGGCAGACAAAGCAGATGAAGTAGAAAAGCAGATACAGAACCTCTTTGAAGTACTGCTGGATCGACCTCCTGGTCAAGTAACATGGAATAGACATGAAGGCATCTAGATTTTCTATGCCTCGGACTGTGAGTAAAACATCTTTTAAAGATATAATACATATACATTTTTTCCCTTTGAGGGAAAATGACTTTCTAATGTGGAGGAAGTGCAGGTGCAACAATGGTTCCCAAATGGGCTAAAATGAGGTCTCCAGTTGGTAAATGGGTAATGGATGCTCTTCTCTTATTTTTCCCCTTGCAGGAGTTTCTCAATATTATTCAAAAATAAATGCATTTCAAGTGCATGGAAGCATGTGTAAAGTGCTATTGCATCTCCTTTTTTTTTTTCTTTTGCCCTTCCTTTCTCTGAATATCACCAAATGATTTTGAGTTGCAAGGTTTTTACATTAATGGAAGCTCCCATTCAGCTCAATTCAAAATCCCCTTTAATATGAACACTGAGGAACAACACACGCAACATTGAAACTACCTGGATGGTTTAATTTGTTCAGGTATCAGTTACATTAGTACCTGTAAGAAACTACTTCACGTGTTCAAAAACTTAAAAAAAGAAAGAGGGCTGGGGTCAGGCAGGAAGAGAGATGTGCCGACTGGAAGGAAAAACTGGAAGTATGACCAGTGCTTTGTGTGAAGCATGATGTTAACAGAAGAGACGCCAGGTTGGTAAATCTAAAAACCATACATCCTTTGTAGGGACCCCGGTGGCCTAGTGGTTAGCATGCAGGACTCTCACTGCTGCGACCCAGGTTCGATTCCCTGGTCCCCCGGGCAGATGGAGCTCGTTAGCCCTGTGAGGCCATCCATCTATGAGAAGGTCACTCTAAACAAACCTGAGGACCTCACTGCCATTGTCCAAGCTTGCTTGGCCCCGGCAGATGAACCTTAGGATTAAAGGGTGGGCTCAGTTCAGCGCAGGCTGTGTCTCACCTAAAAAATCCATTGCGCAGGCTGGAAAGGTAAAAGACCTTTCCCAAAATCTTTGTTCACGAAGACTGGCCATTATTATTATTATATTATTACATCCTTTATAGTGGTTTCTAAGCTTCACAGAGCACCACTCTGCAATCTTTCACTCCATATTAAGAGCTCTTTCAATGCTTCAGTAGGTTTGCATCACACTCTAAGATGACTTTTGTTATGACATTATTATCATTACTACTTTTAGTACTAATAATGGGATTTGTCCCACTATTAAACACAGGAGGAGAAGTCTCCTCCTCAAAGCCAAACAACTGCACCTAGAGGTGTGGTGAAAGTATCAAAAGCCTGCTGTACCCTGTGCTGTTTTGTCCCACTGGAGTTCATTTAATTGGATATTGGGACTGACAACGTTAGCGCACAGCCTGACAGGCGATGATAGGGGCCCATCTGTGGTTGGCAAATGGGACTGATCAGATCAGGAAGGCTGCTGGCCCGATCTCTGGCAGAAGTTCAAAGCCTGAATTAGATCTTGAGGCAACACTTCTATCCTTGTATGATAAAGAGGGGAAGTGAATATGCCTCTAATTTGGAAATAGAACATCCAGGCTATGAAGCTGACAAATATTTACATGCTGTTTCACACAGAAGTGGACGGAAAATCGTTTTCAAAAACTGAGTAAGCTATCTTTTTTTTTTCTTTTAAAGCTTAAGTCAACTGTATATCATGCAACAGTAAAAAAATAAAAATCCAAGAAAATAAAAATGGCAAAAAAGACCAGAATGAAGCATGTGTGATTCCAGCTTAATGAAAATACCATCTTGTGAGCAAGCACTTTCAAGTAGGATATGAAAAACATAAATTGGAATTTCTCATACAATTAATCCTGATGCTATGTCTACATGCAGGGAAAATGGAGAGAGGATATTGTGGTAGATTGCAAGGTTCTTCAGCTTTCTAGGTGCTTGTCCCTGTCTCTCGTGCTCCGGACTAGTTGACCACTTTTCAAAGGTGAACCCAGGAAGACAGAGCATGTGGGAAGTAAGGAGGAGGGGATTGGTCTCAGAGCATTCCCAGGACTACACCTCCAGTTGCTTCTTTTCAAAGGCTTTCTTGTTGAAAACCGAATGCAACAAATTCCCCTGCATATGCTTACAGGGCCACCTTGTTTCACCTTTTATTTTGTTTGTTTGTTTCTTCAAAAAGACTGACATTATTATGGGAAAGAACATCAAGAAAACAAGAGAAAGCTAAACAGCATCCTGCTCTGAAACATTCTAGTTATGGCAGAGAGCATCTGTGCCACTGTATTTTAAATAGGCATTTGGAAGAGAAGTAGCTTTGACAAGATGATAATTTAGTCCTTTTGACTCCCTCACTTCAAAGCAAATCTATCTGGAAATTCTCAGAGGAAACAAAGTTTCACGGAAAAATGCCAAATTCTTGACCCTGACCTATTTTGTTTGCAACAACGGGGGTGATACAACTTCCGCCAGAGCAAAGCAGTGTTTCTAGGATCTCAGAAGGATTTGTCCCTGCTTCTGAGTGACTGGGAGCCCTGCCTGGCAATTTCTGTCATCAGCTGAAGAATAAGGTCACTCTTGGTTTGCCTTGTTTTTAATTGGTCTTCAACTGGCAAGAACTGCCTGGAAAAAAAACAAAAACAAATCCCACAAAAAAACCCCACCTCACTCCCCAGAGCAACAAAACAATCCCCTCACAAATACATGGGGAAAGCAAAACCTTCTTTTATGAGATGACCTTGATTTCCTTCTCTCTCAGTAAATATGACTACACCATCAATATTGGATGTTACTGATCTGAGATCACTTGGGCTTTATCTACACAGGGGATTTACACACATTTTCCCACTGAGCAAGAAGCAGCAACAATAGAGGTTGCAGTGAATAAATTCTGGAGGCATGACCTATATTTTGTCTTTTCAAATAACTTATTGGCTTCTCAGCTGTTAGAATACATTTCCTGGGAAAAAGAATGGAGGACAAATCACTGATATTGCTACCTCCATTCAATCCAGGCCAATCTCTCACTTGGGATAAATTAGTGGAAACATACTCGAAAGCAATGAATTAGTATTTATTCACAACCAACCTGAGGTTCTGTATTTTCATATGTGAACACAAATCCTTAAAGAGAGTAGAACCAGGCAACAATGGACACTGGATTAATTTTCTTATTTCCTGAGTTCGTCAGTATGTTACACATCCCAGGAGAAGATTTGCCACTGGCCTAATACTTCCCTACATATACAATATTTCAGAGAACGCTACTCAAGTCTTTGCCTTTCCTAATTTAAATATTTGCCCATTTCACAAATCTCAGCTCAGTTTCTCTTGCTTCAATGCCTCCCCACTCTATGGCACATAGTGGCTTACTGCAAACAAAAAATCCCTATCCTGTGAAATGGCAGATGCAGAAAAGAACTATGTCAAATTATTTTTCTTAAAATTGAGTCAATCCAGCCACTAATATTCATCGACTCAAAGTTTTACAGCCCTTGCAATGGCATCTATGCTCCCTGGAAACCAGTAGCTGCCACTGTTCATCTGCAGAGTGCACCTACATGGGTGCACAGTTTCTTCTCTGATACTATTTGTGCTATTCTGATAATTTCTGAGCAGTCCCGGCTCTTGGACACTGCACTGTTACAACACACTGCAAAAGTAACAGTGAAATTAGCAGACACACACTATGGAATCTGAAAGCTTCCTCATGTGAGTTGCTCAAAGGGAAACCTTTTCTGCTTGTAACGACATGAATGAGAAGAGAAACAAAATTGGCCAGAGCTACTCAGTGCCTGATTAACAAAGTACATGCTGCTCCAGCATGCTCCAAGGCTAGTAATTCAATTTAAAGGTGTACATTAGAAGCACATGTTACAGTTGTTTCTGTGCACTTTTAATTGGCTTAACTACCAGGTTTACAGAGAGGAGGTGGAACTCTTGCTGAGATGTTCACTCAGCACAGAAAGACACGCTAAGACAGACTGTCAGTTACTCAGAATAAATCAGAGTTGTATGGTACCCCTTTTTTCTCAGTGTTTTTTTGTAATCAAAAACATGCCCCTTGCTGTCATATCCATCCCTCCAAGTACTAATGGAAGAAAACTTATACCAGGGGATTTCACAACATGTCACAGAAACTTAAACAAATAAAAAGAAAGGACAAAACATTGTTCGTTTGACAATTACCAAAATTTCTGTTCCAAAACTGCACTAATACTACACTTTTAAGGAAAACAAATATTAAGTTTAATGTCTATAATAATTCAGTCATCAATAACATCACAGTTTTTCTTGTTATCTCACTAACCTGGTGTTCCTCACCCTCCTTCTCATAAAGTGTACAAAGAGTGTTATTATAACCTTGCTGATTTTTAATTGCTGTTAAAAACCATGATGATCAGAGCAGTCTCATAATTTTTGGCATCAGCTTCCAAGCTTTCTAACAGACTGCTTTCCACCTGGTTTCACTTCAGGATTCATAATTTCCCTCTGGCTGGCAACCCCCACTGTTGCAGCTGCATTTCTGTCAGGGTCACAAGCGCAGCTGGCGTAGAGACATCTTACACAAGGAACTGTGGAGACTTGGCCGGATCATTAGATCCAACTTTTTCCCCTCACATTTCTTGTCCAACCAGGAAATTCAAAATAGCAGAATAAGATGGGGGCTCTGAATTTTAAGCACCTTGCAAGACACATCTATTTTCTCTTGAGTACGAGACCTCCAGCTGTGGGAAGCAATGGAAGTTCCACCAGCCAAGACTTTCAGGATCAGCTGGAAGCAAAAGTGGGAAAAGGTAACATCTTGTATTATCTCCTTGGAACTTTAGACTAGGTGATTGAATCTTATCCATTTACCTAAACCTGGAAACATCAGTAAAACTTAGCCTCAGGTTTTCTGTGCATCAAGCTTAATATACTTGATAACTAAGAAAAAAAATAACATGAAAAAGCCTTAACCTACTTCTAAATTGAACTTAAGCTAATAATGTAGCTCATTATATTTTACACATGGAAGTAACAGATATTGAGTGTTACATGTGAACAGAAGTTTATTCAGTTCCACCACCATCCTGGACTCTGGAAAGTCTGAGTATTTCCTCTAAACTTCTGATGTACCCTTATGGTGTGACCTCTAAACTCCATCTGATTTGCAATTAATGACAGGTAGTATTGATTACTTTGAAATGTTCCAGACATTTTTGCAAAAGTAAATCAGAGTTTACAGTTTTTCCTGAATATTTATATATAATGATTTGTATGGAATCATGTACCTGGCTTTGGATTCTAAATCAAAGAATACTGAAATTTATGATAATGCTTCTGCAAACTAGGTTTGCTGGTAGATGTAGCAAAGAGATGTTGTCTAAGATATGATTGCAAGCCAGTTCCCAAGTTCTAAATATCAAAGTTTAAGGGAACATTGTAACCTCAGTATAAATACATATCTGAATATAGGTAACAGACACAGCAGTGGACGTCATCCCAATAACAGCACAAACACTCTTTTAAGTGATAATGAATCCAAAATCAAATAAAATCTTTCTAACATGTCCTGTAAGCGAGCAATTTTTTCAAAGGAAGTTGAAGGTGTTCAATAGCCTTGAAAAATCACAGCCCAAATTGTACAGAGCACATAGCCATACAGGTGCTGGTATTATTACTCCCTGCCTCAGGAGTTTTGATAGAGACAATCTCCAGCATAGACTGTTTTAGATTCCAGCCAATATTTCAGGTTCCAGCCCATACAATCATATTAGTTATGTAAGCCACTTTCCCAAAAGCATTACTAGTTAATAGTTTTGCACTTACAGATACACGTCTTCTACTCTTTAAAAGCATTATTAGTGGAATTGAGGGGGCTTCAAGGAGGAAACTTAGCTTCCCATATTTTACACATAAGAAATAATAAATAACACAGATAATAAACACTGAAGTTTCATGCTGAACTTTCTCAATTCATTTGTTGCCATCAGTTAAAAACTAACCTGAATGCTTCTTCTAATCAAAGAATGTGCCTACAGAGCTCTCTGACTTACCTGAAGGTTCTTAGTGTTGTCATAACTTACATCTTCTGAACCATTACAATTGTTTGTAATGCCATCTCCTTATTTCACAGTCAGTCCTCTGTGAGGTGATAGTAACAATTCCCAAGCCTCTACTGTCATTAGAGGTGATGACTGTCAAGGACACAAAACTGTTTAAAGTTAGAGAAGGAAGCAAGCAGAGTAAACAGCCCCCAGTAAGATGTTTCCCCCAAATAAGCATGAAAACAGAAAATTCATGTTTCTTATTGGAATGATTCCTTGGCTTTTCTGAATCTTTGGATAAGCCAAGCTCTTGCTAATGATCAAATGGAAAATAAGGGGATAGCAGCCTCACAACTCATGTGTGCCAGCAAAACGCCTATGTTCAAGAAAAATAAATATCCAACTACTCTATATTTATCTAGTGCACTCTTTCTTGGTGTTCTACTATTTCAGTCTGCATGTAGGTTCCCACTCATGCCAACACTTTCCATTCACCACCATTTAGTGACATGTTGAATTTTGACCAAACTTTCCAGAAATGCAGGAGTCTGAACTGCCATATGTGAACACAGAATTAGTGTTTAAATGGAAATCATTTTACAGCCTTGATTACATGGCACATTTGGTACAACCATCAATAATGAATGCTTGCTTACTTACCCATAGAATTCAAGCAAATGGTTTCTGTTACCTCCAAATAAGCTTTTAAAAATCAAATCCATCTTACCTGTTATTTTTTAAATCAGGAATTAACAGACCAAGCCATCAAATGTTTATACGATGAGGATTTTATCCTAAGCAAAGAACAGTTCAATGTATCATTATTCCATGAAAGTCAAAACTAAAGCACTGTTAAACTAGACTAAAAGTTGACTTGAAAAGTACCTTCCTTCTCCTGTGTAATATGAATGTCATAAATTAAAGATATAGCTTTTTTTTTCTTGCTCATTTAGAATCAGAAAACATATATCTATAGATATTTCTAACAAGCAGGGTAGGCTGAATAGAATACAAAATATGCTAAGTAGTACAACATGATAAAACCGAATGCATGGCCTCTTAGGGCATGCATCTTGACCATCTTTTCATTTTACATATGGACACAACCCCTCTCTTTTGCATGATGTGATCCAAGTAGTCATTTTGAGGTGAAAAAGTAGAAATATACTAACACTGCTATGTAACTTGAAAGACACATTTCACTATGTAGATGTCTCTCCCCTTACAGGCTTTAAGGCTCCGGCAAGGTTATCAGAAATCTTTAAACACATAAGTCCTTCATTCAGCTTTTTTTTTTTTTAATTAATGGCTTATTTCCTGATGCAGAATAGGCTTCAGTAATTCAGGTATAAATGAAATTGCCAACAGGCAGCTGCACTCCTTATACTCAGCCAAATACATACTCTGACTCCAGCTTTTAACTGTTATGATTTTGTTTCATAACATCAATAAGGCATTTCAGATGTAATGGTCTTAAGGGATTATTATTGAACTTCTTGGGTGGTTATAGCTACTTAGCCTCTGGCTCTGTGACTCCACGCAGACTAAGCAGTATTCTGTGGCATTCTTTGTAGGTATTCATTTACATGGATCACACCATATATCTTTGAGTAAGGCAGACAGCTCACAAAAGCAAGTTTCCTCCTTGTCTCTTATCCCAAGAAAAGATTGGATGCATCTTGCCTTACACCCCATTAAAATCTCTGTCATCCAGTGTTCTCCCATCCCACTGGGCCATCACAAGAGGGAATAATTTCATAAACTGCTGAAATCAATCTCAAAGGAACATTTTTTTGCTTGCGCTTAAAGGTAGTCCTAGAGGGGAAGGAGGAAGGTGACTGACTACTCTTAAAGTTATCTGAATGTAGGTGTTTCAAAAAATGAAACCAGATGAATTTATTGTATGGTTACAGTTTAAATGTCTAACACTTTAAACAGATGGAGAGTTTGTTAAAGAAATTTCATAGCAAAGGGAAATTTCCATGCATCACTTTGCTTTGGACAGTGAGAACTGAACCGTTCCAAATTGTGCACCTCTAAATCAGAAATGCTGGATGGCAAACATAGTCCTTCTCTGAATAAAAGGTATTCAGAAATCTGAGGCTTCTTCCTGTACAACTTTATTTTAAACTACTTGAAGGCAAAAGGCATCTTAAATGCAGTCTGATCCATGCTCAAAACAAGATTAAGCTATTGCCCTTTTCCTAATCTTTTGCATGTTTTATAAGACTCATTTACCTGACTCCTCTTGACTGAAATGTGTTTAAAAAAATCTCTTGGATTTAATTATCAATTATTATTAATGGTTTACTAGAAGGGTTCCTCAATTGGTTCCTCAGTCTCGGTGCATTTCTAGTCACTTTGATTACATCTGTGAAAATTAAATGTATGTTCCCAAAAACTCAGCATTAACAATTTTAGCCAGGTCACTTGGAAGCAGCAGCAATAGAATACTCTTAAAGGGGCATATGTGTATTACTGAGATGGGCCCATGTTTTTATAAAACGATTACAAGCTCTGATTCATAACAGCTGCAGAGAAGCCAGGTAATTTTTTCCCTTTCCCAGCTTGGTTCTGCCCAGAAGAGAGAATCTCTATCTTGCATTCTCTTATCTTCAGCTAAATAAGATGAGATATTCCTCAGGCAGAACAAATGAGAATTAGATCTCTCCACAAGATGACAGGCTGCTGTAGCCAGGTTGAGCCTGAGCCATTTCAAAAATTCCTCATGAAAATTCCGTTTACTTCAGGGACTCCGTTCTCCTTTGTGCTTCATTTTGTCTACAGTCCTCTGGGATTTTTTTCCTGATGTTGTTAAGGAAGTGCAATAATTTAAGTGAGCACATCTCCCTTTCCCTCACCCAAAACTGTTGTTGCAAATTTCCAAGACTCCAGATATAACCCAAATTAACCTGCTTGTTGCAAGACACAGTCTGTATTCTCCATCTTCCTTAACAGTTTCACAGTGGGTTTTTACGTAGGCATGTCAACAGGCCAATATATCCAGGCAGATACCACAGATACTACAAATTAGGTAACCTCTAACCACTAGTATTGGTTTTGATATGCTAACCACACAAAAAATAAAATGGAAAAAGAGCGTCCTGATATTCATAGGAATTCTTTTGAGAGACATCAGTTCAGCATCAGTACTGTCTGCCTTTAGCATCGTTTGCAGGTAGCTCAATTTGAAAGTTATGAGTACGTCCTTTTTCAGAAAAAAAAGATGAAAATCAAATGGGGTAAATCTTTCTGGGAAAATATTTGCAAGCTCATGACTGAAAGTACAGAAATTGATCAATAACAATAACAACATAATAAAATTAACTCTATTTTTTTTTGGAAAAGTGGCTTGGAAATATACTATTGCCATAGTTCTGTTGTATAAAACCAAGTAAAAACAATTTGATGAAATGCAAACACTTGTAACTAGCAGAACAAATAGTTGGAAAAATGTTGAACCAAAATTTGTTCTGAGTTTCCCCCTAAATAGAAAGAATTTCAGATCTGAGAGTTCTCATTCTCCTTTGGTTCTATATATATGCTTCCATCCTATTTAACTAACACAAATAGCCATCATTCTTCTAAGCCACAAGGAGGAATGCATGTCATCAGAAATAACTTCCCAGAAAACCAGACAAATCACATTATACCTACTTCAGAAGACTAATTTCTTAATGCTTATGCCTGCGTTTTGTTACAGACAACTGACTGGATTCATACCACCACCTAAAATTTAGGGGCCCGCTTGTGCTGTGTTTTTCCTCTGAGAGTTGGGGATGAACACCCCCTTTCAGAGGGTGACTAAGTTCACTGAGCTAAGAATGATACCTGGAAGAAACTCCCTCTAGTTAGATGTCTGAGACAAACTGAATGTCGCTGTACTCTAACCCTCAATGTACATACATGTCACACGGGGCCTTCCTGTGAGCTGCTGTGGGTGTGTATACGTGCTATGAAACATCTTTCTGGAGATCTTTCTTGGGGAGACAAAGATATATCAGTCCACGTGTACAAAGGTATGAGAGGGAAAATTAATATGCACACTGTAGATCTTTCCAGTCTTGAGAGGAATGTTGAAATTCTGAAATACCACTCAGAGAAGAGCTTGTTCAACTTCCTCTGTGCACTTGAGGTGACATCCACATCAACAAATGACCCTGAGACAGGACAAGAATTTTCTGTGCTCAGTACCAAGGCACAGAGTTGTGGCTCTACAATCACTGAGATCTAACAGCCCCAAATCGCATGACAAAGCCACGGTGCTTAGAAAAGACTGCAAAGGAACCTAGACCCCAGCCCCGTACTAGGACTGTTATAAATGTTACTGTTGCCCCGTTCCTTTTTCTCACACTAAGCAGATATCTCCAGATTTTAATACTCCAGAGCCACACATGATAAAAATCAGCAGTAGAAGAGTTGATGATCACATTTTAAACACTTATCTTTAAGAAAAGTAGGGTTTTTTAAAGTTAAATCAAATGCTTTTGGTAGTCTCTTGGAACAATTGGTTCAGATTCTTTTGTTAAAGAATACAGACCCAGTAGAGCAAGAAAAAAAAGCTTGTATCTCAGTAACAAAGTTGGAGGGAGTTGCAACTGGAAGGACTACAGAGACTCAATTTTGTTTACTTCTATGATATAAAAATGCACTGGGCAATGAGAACTATCAGACTTTGGTATGGCAGGATTTTCTCAAAAAAACTATTAAAGACAGAAGCAAAAAAAAATCAGTGAACCTTTTAGTGGCTCATCCTTATATTAGATAAGCACAAGGGACAACAGAAGCCTCATATTCTAATTTTACATGAG
Organism: Neopelma chrysocephalum; assembly: GCF_003984885.1. NCBI lineage: Eukaryota > Metazoa > Chordata > Aves > Passeriformes > Pipridae > Neopelma > Neopelma chrysocephalum. Next base: position 8,764,828 of record NW_020897715.1, read on the forward strand.
CATATCTGACCAGGCAGATTTCACCAAGGGAATGAAAAAATAACAGACATCATCCTCACCATCCTAAATCTGTACTTGTACTATAGCTTGCCTTACAGTGAGCTTAAATCAAACCTACAAATGCTCAGGACACATAAAAGAACAGATTAAACTGGAACCCAGAAAACAATAGCACTGCAGTAATCTTACCCAGCTATCTTCATTTTTTCTAGCTTTAGCTTCTATCAGAGTCTCCTTAGGTGCTCTGCTGTGTTCATTTTTGTTAAGAACTTGTTTCAGAGTTGGGATTCCAGAAAATGAGAAAGATTATTCTTGCATAGGTCTCATAGCACTCACTGCTGGGTGAAAGCTCTGACAGGAATGCCTCTGTCCCTGAAGAACCCAATTCCAATCAGGCAGAGCTCCAAGGCAGCAGGAGACCTAACAGAATGAGGGCATATCTTAGTTTTGTGAGAGGGCTTGTTCCTTGAAAGGTAAAGCTGTGATGACGCCCAGATTGCTCCAGGACAGCAGCCAGTCTGTGCCAGTAGGAACACCTGCAGGGGCACATAAGAATATTGAAATAGGAGGGGAAATAATAGATACAGATGTGGCTGGGCTCTCTCTCCTACCTAGCATCTCTCTCAAGCTCAGGAGGTCCTTTTCACATGTAGGTGCTTGGAAGCAATTAGCAGCCACCAGTAAGCAGGTGGCAAAGAAGAGGTGAGGGTCCTGGGAAAAGGGAGTCAGATCCCAAAGCTGGCAGATGCAGCTGTTGGAGCTGCAGTGACATTGTAAGGCTCTTCAGTCACTTTGTCCCTGATCACCTGCCATCATGATCACCTGTTTGCTGCAATCTCCTCATCAGGCCACCTCTTTTGTCCCAGACAGAGAGCCTTGTTCTCTTCTTCCAACTACTTCTCTACCTTTTTCATACAAATTACCCTCTTTTGGAGAGCAGCTACTTCAGCTGCTCCCTAGATGCTTCCTCTCCTCCCTTCCCATCCCTCACTATGAAGCCTTTGCATCTCACTCTGCAAGTCAAACACCATCCTGTGAGAGACTGAAATACTAATGGTTAATGACTCAAAACTATTACCCATTTGTGGAGGCAGCAGAGTGCTTTGCTGAGGCCAGGCTGCCACCCTCTGCAGGGCAGGAGAAGAGGTTTTGGGTATGTGGTGGCAAGTCTCTGGTCTTCATAAAACATTGAGGGTGAACACCAACCACCAGAGGCTACGAGCCAAGCTTTGAGCCAGATAAGAAGTAGATCCTGCAAGGTGAGATAGTGCTTTTCATCGTGCCAATTGTCCTCCCTTACACAACTCACTCAGTTGTAAAACTCCCCCCTCCCCACCCCAAGAAAGTCACATTCACATGGGACATTGACATTCACACTTAGGCCTGAAGGTATTCATCCCTTCTGGTGGCACAAAACTGTCTCAACTGCACTGATGTGAGAGGCAGTTGTCATTCTTAGAAGGGATCATAAACCATCAAAGACCCCCAAAGCGCCCCCAGACTCATTTCTGAGGCCTTCCACCAGAGGACAGAAAGCTCCCCCTGTCCAAGGGAGGTACCTGAGTGTTCCCAACTGGACCTGAGCGTATATTAACCCACTGGACTTTGTGTTTTGTGGGCTTCCCCCATCCCCAACAGACCAAGACTGTGATCATCATTTCGACAAGACTATAATCATTGCTTCACAACAATAAAGTCTCATTGATAAAGTCTCGTCGTGCCATCCATGGGTGGTGCTTTCTACTCTTATCCTTTCTTTCTCTTTCTTTCTTTCCTTCTTTCTTACATTTTCTTAAGTGATATTTTTATGCTTTAATACTGCTATATTACTATAGGTAATAAAAACCAAATTGGCTACATACCTACTTTCCACTGCAATCAAATTGTTCTAAAATAAACCCTAGAGATATATATTTACAAAAACCAATCATTCAGTGTTCTTCACTCTGATCCTCCCCAAGGGATCTATTAATAAGAACCTGGGTTACCCCTGCCTTCCGGGGCAGGTCATAACACATCCTCTTCCCTAAGTTGCTTCTCATTAAAGCTTTAGCTGCTCTGAGATATAGCACTTTCTCTAGATTTCTACAGTACCAGCCATCGGAGGTGGGTAACGGCCCCATGAAGTCCCACTGACCTCCTGGGTTCACAGAACTTCTGTACTTGGTGGTGTTACAAGTCCTATTTTTTAGTATTATGAAATATTAAAATGCTGCCACCAACAACCACCGCCCAGTCTATGAGGTACTCGATTAACAGAGTATACATAAATAACGCTAACAAGACTTTGTGAGTGAATGTGGGGGAAAAAAAGCTACTTAGTTTTGTGCAAAACACACTTCTGGCAATTTGATGAAAAAAAGTCTGTTTTCTTCTTCACATACAGTCACTCACCTCCCTGTGCACTACAGAACATATTTATGGTGATTTCACACACTATTTTTAAATGTTAAAAATAGTTATCTTAAAATACAGATTGATGCAACCAAGTGGGATGGCCTGGATAAAATGGAGAAAGAACAAGAATAAAAAGTCACATACAAAGGTATATAATCACACACTCTTGTATGATCTGAAATCATTCTAAATATAACTTTATGGTGATTTTAAGAGAGGTACTGACAAGAGATGGAGAAAAGCAGATGTGTAGATCACAGAAGGATGTTCCCAACTTCTTTGCCAGCAATCCTGGAACAGCAAAGTAGGAGGTAGTATATGCACACATACAACTAGACAGAAGAAAAACTGCAACACCACCAAGATTTACAGTGGACTGTGTTTAAGGTTTTGAAAGCACCGGCACCAATTCACTGTCAATCTGCCTCCATGCAGCCTGTCAGTTTACAGAACCAGGGCCAGATACAAGATGATCAGCAGCCCTTAACTTTCAGAGCAAACATAATGCATTCAGGCACCTTTCCTTCCAGATGTCCACCAGCCAGAAACCCTCTGGCATCCATTGGTACCTGTTGGCAAGGCTTTTTCTTATCTAGAAGTGGCCAATTCTCTATTCACTAACAAAAGCAATACCACACAACAACTTAGCCTGTTGTGCTGTCCCTCCAAGGCAGGCTTTTACTTTCAGTGATAGAAATCACTTTCCTCACCTCTGCTCCTAACATGTCACCCAGGAACTAGTTAATTCATGTGATGTCTTTCCACTTATCATCTCTCATGTCAGTCATAAGGAATTCTAATATGTCCCTCCACACCAGGTACCTCTGTAAGTCCACCTGCCACCAAAGTCCATTATGGCTGCACTCACGGCCCCATTTTGCTTCTTCCTGTATGACTTTTGCCACAAACTTCTCTGTTAACTCTAGGCTAGAAAGGGTGCTACCTCTGTTCAACTGCAGGCTGCCTAAGCATACAGAGGCCACTGTGAGCCTCCCGCTCTCTCCAAGTGCCTTTTCATGATCAACAGAAGGGTTTCCTTCTCTCCTCCCCCTTGTACACTCTGACGTTATCAGTCTCAAGTTCACCCTTAGAAACGTGGAGACTTCAAATCTGATCTAAACAAGGTTGAAACCAGACTAAAGTGCCAGAGTCCTCAGCCTCTGAGACACTCATTTTCATTTTATATCTTGAAACCCTATCCTTTCATGCTAGTCAAACTACTCTGAAAGTGAACATGAGCACTGCAAGGTTTCCTTAGTGCTTTTAGCTAGGTCAGATCATGGCTCATTTTCTGTAGCTTGTAACACTTGTGAATCAGTATATTTCATTTTCTAAAGTAATACCAGAGACTCGGACCCAGGGGAGTTTAATCTCTTTGGAGAATACTTGGCCTTTATGTAAATGTTCAGTTTATAAACAAAGCCTTATGAAGCAATTCATTTGTGCATGTAAGTGGCTGCGTTGCTTCATAGTTCCTCTCTGCAGTGACTTTGCAATGAATGTCTAATTCTCCAGAGCACTGAAAAATGTTTTTGATTGCTTTTCTGTAGCTATTTCTGCTGGGGTTTGATAGTTTTCTTTATCTATCCTATTTACTAGTACTTCTGGTTTGCCCAGAGGCATCTAGTGGAAACATTAAAAAGTTAGGACAAAGGATTCAACCACATATTAGTCTGTGAATTAAATGTTTTCCTTGAGCTGAAAATGGTTTGAATTCAGTACAATTTCTAATCATCATCTGGCACAAGAAGCAGCAGTCAACACAATCTAATGGTGCAATGAGAATTGTTTGCAGGAAAGTCTGAAATACTAAAAAAGATTAAGCTTAACCATAAAAATTATATGACATAAAAATAAATAATGGTCTGCCACTTTTAAGAGCTAAGGTAGTAATTTTGTTAAAAATAAACATAAAAGCCATCAGAACATTCTGAAAGTACTAGTAACGAACACATAAACCAATCACGAAAAAAACAGAATAAACTAAGAACTCTCATAGAAAGAGGCCTAGATGCTCTGAGGGCATTTTCAGTGATTTCAAACACTTATAATACTAGTTATTAATTTAAATCCAAACCACGAGTGACTAAACTGAGAGAATTATCTACAGCAACCAATTAATACCAGTAAATTTCTCTGCTTGTGAACTGTCCATAAATCATAATTCGCAGTATATGAATCATCATTTAATCATTTAGAAATACACATTTTATGCATTGTATCAGCCTATGGAATACTTGCAAATTATTTGCTCTTCATAACTTGTTGTCTGTGCTGCAAATTTCATCATAGTCACACATTATAAAATACAACAATATTCTTCTCAGAAGTTTTGCCATCCATTCTGTATAATATACAATAAAGTTAGACAACTTCTATGTACTAGTTCCAAAAAAAAAAAAAGAAAATTTCATGCTGAAAGTTGATTAGAGTTGTTGTCAGAATACCATTCAATTCAAAGACAAACACACGCCTGGATAGAAATAATTCATGTATTACGTGTGTGTCTTTCAAGCTACATAGGAAGAACACCTATACCTATACTTCACCAAGATACTAAGGTAACTATTGTTCAATACCACATAGCATATAACTGAAACACAGTAAAAATCTAGATATATTCACAGGGATTTGCCTGGAGAAGCAAGTACTAAAGATTGAAATTTGCATACTGTAGGCTTAAAAAGAGAGCAGTCATGAGGAACCCATTGTGACACATGAGACTCAGCCTCTTGAGTTCAGAAAGTGTTGAAGAAGGATGATTACAGATCTCCGGATGAAAGAACCGCCCAGGCCTGTTGCCACTGAGTTCAGGGGAAGGTATGTATTTGTAAATAATTGGACTATTCCCCACACCCCTACTTTGCCAAAACACTACTTGAAACATCCACTTCACATCTACTGATAAGACAGTCCCTGGAGTTCTATTCATAATTTCTGTCCTTTATGTAATCTAACTTTTCCATAACCAGCTGGTCACCCAACTCATGGAAGGAAACCCATGCTAGGAGAGAGAGTAGCCACAAAACCTGTGAACCTTCTTAAAAACTACCTTGAACACTGAAACACTTTAGTCTGTACGTAAGTTTTATAGGTCTGTTCCTGGATTATTTTCTTTAATTTCAATTTTTTTTCCTGGAAACTCTAAAGTGTAAAAATATATATATTAAAAAAAAAAAATTAGAGAGATAAGTAGCTGGAATAGGACTCAAAAAACATTTGTGTAAAAATACCTTCATTCAAAAGTGTCCAAGTCATCCTCTGTCTGTGAACACGCTGGTAAATCATTTATGTGAAGGTGTGGTCATAAGAGGTCAGTGAGATCACAGAGACCTTCAAAGAGAATTTTGAGTTTCTATCTGAATGGACTGAATATATTTTTCCATTAGGTGCCTGCTCACCATTGTCATGGTTTAACACCTGCCAGCCACCAAGCACCACACAGTTGCTCCCTTGCTCCCCTGGTGGGATGGGGGAAAAAGTCAGAAGAAAAAAGAAAACGTGGTTTGAGATAAAGACAGTTTAACAGGTAAAGCAAAAGCTGCACATGCAAGCAAAGCAAAACAAGGAATTCATTTCACCACTTCTTATGGGCAGGCAGGTGTTCAACCCGCACCAGGAAAGCAGAATTCCATCATGCGTAACTGTGACTTGGGAAGACAAACACCATCACTCCAAACACCTTCCTATTCCTCCTTCTTTTCCCAGCCAAATGGTGTGGGATATCCCTTTGGTCAGTTGGGGTTGGCTGTCCTTACTCTGTCCCTTCGCAACTCCTCGTGCACTCCCAGCCCAGTCACTGGTGGGGTGGGGTGAGAAGCAGAAAAGGCCTTGATGCTGTGCAAGCACTGCTCAGCAGTAAAACATCCCTTTTTTATCAACACTGTTTCCAGCACAGATTCAAAACACATCCCCATAGTAGCTACTGCAAAGAAAATTAACCCTACCCCACCCAAAAGTAGCACAGTTATAGAAGAAATCGTCTCACTGAAATTAATAAAATGTATTCATGTCAGTTAAGCCAGAATTTGACTACAGTGACTTAAAAGTATATGTGAATATTCTCGTGTCTTGGTCCAACTCCAAGTGAATGGGTGAGAGAAGTATTGCAAGAAACAAAAAACAGCTCGAAATTTAAGGTTCTTTGGTTTTCGTTAAAAATTCACAAATCGGTCTGTCTTCCCAGAGAAACGGAACAGGTGTCAAGCAAAAATAGACTGCTTTGCTGAGAAAACATGGCTTAACTATGAAAAATATAGTGATGCAACAGCAAAAAAACCCCCAACCCAACCCTAACCTTAAAGTGCGCAAACCAAAATATGTAAATTTTACAAAGCATTGTGTTGGATGAAACCACAACTGTGACCCATGTTACCAATTTCCAGAAACTACTGAAAGAATTCCAGTTGATATAACTGGATTTTACATCAGGTTCCCAGTAACTGTGCGATATTAATTTTGACAAAGGCAGTTTCCTGTGTCACAGTGGAGATGCATTATTTGGGCCATTTCAAAGTTGAACATTTATTATTTGGAATGCATCAATTCTATCAGGAAAAGCGGATTTTTTTAAAGTCAAAATGGCACCTCTGCTGACCATACATTTCTTTCAAAATAAAATGTCTAAAACTGTGCTTAAAAGGAAAAATGCTATGAAAACCACACAGGTCCTTGAAATACACCTCAATGCACCATTCTTCATCATGCTATCACAAAATTTTTTTGATAGGTGATTATAAGGAATAGGTAATCTTAGTGCTATGCTTAGGAGGAAAAATTTGACTTGGCTGCCTGGAACATGAAAGAATGTTACAAATTGGATCTAGTCAAGTAGTACAAAAAGTCATTCATTAACATATGCACAAAAAGAAAGTACCAAGTTAGCACTATCATTATTCAAGGAGGTCAAAATTAGTCCTTCATGTACATTCAGTTCATCAGCAATTTATTTGCAAGAACTTCCATGAATCCTAAAAAAACCCAGAATTTTAGCACCAGTAATTATCTTGAAAAACTTTATGAAATGTGCATTTTTATTCAATATTCAGCCTTTCTTATTTTAATTCTTCCAAGGAGAAAGTATTCTGTGCTAGCAACTGAACAATCCCACAGTGTCAGTGATGACTAATGGCTAATGTGAGACGTAAATAAAGTCCTAATCCTTACCCACTATTATCTGTCTTTGCCTCAGTAGTCACTAGACATCATCTGTAATACAAACAGGTAATTTGGATACAATAAATGAAGGGAGGTTTGTTTGACTAAAATTCTAAGACAGTGTTTGTGTGACTAGGAGATGAGAATTAGCACACTGGATTAAACTATTGATTCATCTAATTGATATCCCAGTTTCACAAGGCATCAAAATGATTCTCAATAATTGAGAAAAGATTACTGCAGCTGAACTTCTGCAGCTAACTGGACAGCTTGTGCATTGGTGTGCAAGTGTTTTTTCATCTGGAAAGTTTTTTATTATGCCTAATACAAACGTGGAAGATGTCATGATCCTTAAAAAGGCTTTTGTATCCAAAGACATCTACTAAACAAAGGCAAATGGATTTTGAAAATAACAAATCACTTGGATAAAGAACAATCAATTTTTTAACAACAGGCAAACACCAACAGATTCAAATGTAAATAAATGAGATAAAAGAGATGAGAATATGTAATTTATGCTATATAGGTCTACTGAAATGACTATGGTCTACTCATCAACAAGGAGTAACTCAGGAACAGAGAGATTCAAGACAACAAAGATTAAGGAACATGGACTGACAGACAAAAAGACTCTTGAAATTACATTGAATTTAAATTAAAAACAGAAAAAAGGGGAAGTATTAGAGCAGGAGACAAAAAGGGTAGTTATGCATTCATTTTATGTGGTGTGAGTCAATATTGTTAATATGCTTACTAACTGGATAAGAGGAAAAACAGAATTGACAGACTATAATATCATTTTATAAAACATGATAAATTTATTTCATAAGGAGGAAAAGGAGATTTCTAAAGAGAAAATGGGCATTAAGAGTCATTCCTACCAATATCTTGCTTGCAGTAAGCCTCCAGACCCAGGAAGGGGAATATACAGAAATGGACTGTTGTACCTCAGAGCTTTGATTCCAGTAAAGCCACCAAAGCCCTCTACACATGGATCATCCCCTCTGCCTTGAGTGGGGGTAGGAATGGATTAGATGGATCAAATAAATATTCATGGTCTAAAGTAAATAAGTAGAACAGAGGTGTCCTAGTTTTCCTGTGTTATCTTCACCTTTGTTAAAATGTGACTCCTCTAAGACTTTGGATATCCTTTGGATAATAAGATCAGAACACTCGCAAGACTAAAGAGTCATGTCAGCCAAAATTGATGGCAAAGATGACCCTGCAGTCAGCATGGAGAAGGATAAGACATGTTAGTAAGTGTACTCATTAACATAGTTCCTCAAATTTCTGTTTGAGCACACTATTTTGTGGCAAAGGCAAAAAACCTCATGGGCACAGGACACAATTGGCATCAGGGCAGCTCCAGCACAGTGACTCTATCCAGTAGCATGGTCATCCATAATGAGACACAGATACTGTGGAGGAGAATCTAGGTCATCTTTGTGAGGAAACTGGGGAACCCCCCAAGTTCACTGATGAACTGTGCAAGTGACATGCACTTGTGGGAGTGTAAGGACATTCCTCCGGCTTCTGAAAATGAAAAAATATTTGAAAAACCTGTGCAAGAGAACCACTGAAGGAATGGGGGAGAAAAACCCAAACCAGACCAAACAAACCACATCTAAAGTTTTTTGGTAGATTTCCCTGCAGGAGGAAATTATAAGATTGGCTATTAGCATGGGGCCCATTTCATCTAGAATTTATTTGCTAGGATGCATATTGAGGCTGCATTATTCCACCTCAGTATTTTTTGAGCTGAGGGTGTTCTGCATGATTAACAAAGACAAATATCATATTTTACCAAGGTTTATTCCATTCTAGGCAATTGGATTTAGTCCATAACAGAGAAAATCAAATACAGGATTAGGAAATGCCATTTTTTCTCAAATACAAGCTTGTCAACATATGGAATTTGTGTAGAAATATATTTAAATGGATATTTGTAGGGTGTTTGAACACAGAATGGTATTTTATTTTTTTTTGTCAAATATATTACTTCTCAGAGCAAGTAGCTAATAGAGTTGGCAGAAGACATGGAGTGCATAAGCAGTCATTGAACTGTGTAATAAAGACACCTTAGTCTCTACCACACCTTTTCAATGTTGCTTTATTTCAGGGTCTTTTAACGGCATTCAGAATTGCACTTCTTAATACTTGGACACTGACTCGATATTTTTGAGAGGCACTGAAAGGGACAGGGCCTCTCAGAATGATGCCAGGTGATTTTCACACAACTGGCATTGTCTATGATTGAAGTCAAATGTTCACCAAAACCAGAAATACATGCAGATTTAGAAAATAACATCATAAACACCTTGGTGCCCATAGTCTGCATATGGATAGATTAGGAAATTTGTCTGATCAAGACATCACTGAACCCTAGAAGCATTTAAAATTTTTAAGTAACCTGGTTTTATGTTCAAGTGTATTGGTTGCCTAAGACTCTGCTTCTTGGTATACCCGGATCTGCTATAGCCTTTTGGCCTGCCTCACACACAGTCTTGATAAAGATATCAAGTTAAGATGTTCTTTTCTACTAATATCTCCCAAACTTCCCAGAGCATTTATTGGACTGGCATCTGCTGAAAGGCAAATGTGATAGAGCCATTTTTATATCCTACTTTGTGCCATGACCTAGCATTACAGAAGGATGTGGGATACATCTATTCCTCCCCTTCGGTATGAACCCATTGCAACACATTAGTTAGTATGAAAATCTTGACAGTACCTGCTGTTGGGTGGAAACACTTTGTTTCTTGTTGAAATGGTTTATCTATTTTAAAAAATTACAATTCATGGGGCTGAATATGATTGTTTGTCTTTAAAGACAAAATGCTTTGCTATAGTAAAAGACAACCACTCTAACTGTAGCAATGGATGTATGGAAGAAGTCCTACCAAAGATGGACTGGTGAATCAGAAGTTTTTAATGTTGTTTAAACTCGTGTTAAGATGGCTTTTTGCAGAGTTGCTTCCCCCTCCTGATACCTTCTGTGAGACTCCTTATCTCTCAGGCAGGAGTGTCCTGTGAAGATGTCCCAAGGTGCTCTCATTGGTCCTTTGTTAACCCCTTCCTTATTTGGCTGTAAACTCCTTACCTGATTGTAAGAGCCCCTCACCTGTGATTGGTCCCCTTTGACCCTCCCAAGAGCTATATAAACCCCCATCCCACAATAAACTTCCTCTTTCGTCCGTCTCTCCCCTGGTGGTCTGGTGAGTGCTCCTTTGTGGGGTCTCAGGCCACATGGGTGGGGGGCAGGGTGGAAGGGCATACACCTTCCAGGTAATGGACTGAAGCCAGGCCTGAAGGATTCTCCCCCTCCAACTCATCTACCGTATCTAGCCAGAAGACAGTTCTGCGCATTGCTTCTGCAGTCATTCAGCATTTTGGTCTGCATGGTGGCACAGTTTTCATACCACTCAGGGATGGATTCTACCATTTATCCAGAGTTTGAGAACACCTTGTGCGTCACAGACTCTCCAAAGAGGAGATGAGTGCTGGGTTTAAATTCGATCAAAATTAAGAGGCTGGGAAACAAGATTAACCCTGCAGAATCTGTTCAAGTTTGCTCACAAAAAGGCTACAGAGTAAAAGGGATTGGAAAGAGGTGTAGGCAGCACCATCTGTTCCTGTTTTTAAAATTAAAAACAGAGATTCCCTGCTGTAGGCACCAAGAAAAGGATGTGAGGGTCTACTTTACAGAGGTAATTCAAACCCCAACCTTATCTTATAACTTCCCATCATTCCAGCCAGAGTGACTCCCTGGCTGAGTGTGCTGAATTCAGCTTGGTGATGTCTGTGTCCCACCATAAGACACGTACCTCTTCTGACACAAGGAAGAACCCTCTGCCATGGGAAGAGCTGCAGTGCCTCACAGATTTCTGCCTTGCTCAGCACTGGGCACTGTGACACTTGGCATGGCCATGCCCTCTGCACCTTCCGCGATAACACTCAAAACATTTGCTTTGGGGGAGCCATTGACTGATGTTGTTCCCACCGAGAAACCTGCTGCACAGCACACAGCAGCCAGCTAAACACACTGAGTTGTAATTGTAAGCAGCCCCTGCTGGAGCTCTGTGGGGAGTCTGTCTATTCCTCACTAAGTAAGGGGAGGAGGGAGGACTCACCTTTTCTCATTGAAGTGACACTTAGACATGTCCATTCATACCACTGGTTGCAGCACCAAGTCTTGATCAGGCAGTTAGGAATGGTTGTGATTTGTTTTTCAGGCATCCCCCTGTTGATGTAAACATCTGCTGCCCTCAGTTATGACAGCAGAAAAGTGGCTGTTACAAACCCCACCATGTAAATTGTCAACAGTTAGCTGCCTGTGCCTCTAACCAGTTGCAAAATAACAGCAAGAGCTGCAGCAGATTTCTTACTATCATTTACCAACTACTGCTCTGCTGTACTGTTCCCATGTTTCCCTCTGCCCACTTCAAGAGGCTGAAGAGATAAACATTCTGCCCCCAAAGACAGCAGTGATAACACTAATTATTACACCCGAAATGTCGAAAAATGAAGATTTTCATAGAGGGCTGCTGCATGCCATGTAAATTAGTTACTCACTATTCACCAATCCTTTTAGTTAACAAATACTCAATGTTTCATTCGTTCCCTTGACAGCTGTTCCAGAGAAAAAATTTCCTTTGAGGCTGACACAATGAAGGTGGTGTTTCTGCTCATTCTGTATATGCTACCAAAGGGCTTAAACCCCCACAAATTTCTATCTGCATAAGTCTGAAATCCTTGGCTTTTTTCTGAAGAGAGTGAAATACTACACAGAGAGGGTCAGGAATTGTTAACCTCTGCCGTTAGCACTCCTTAGGTATCAGCAGTAAGCATGTTCCCCAGAAGCCAGAGCACATTTTACTGTATATCAAAGTGTCATTGTAAATTTTATTTAAGTTTCAGCTAATAAAAGAAACAAGCACACAGCTTCCAAGAGGGAGGAGAGGGAGCTTGACTTTCACACATGACACTCTACTACATTTTTAAAAACAAGACAATCTGCTCCCTCTCCTGATATCTAAAGTGCAACAAAAAGCATAAAACAGGGGTTAGTTCAAACTACTTGCATAATCTGATGTTAACTCTAAGATTTACATGATTGAGGTCCAATATTCTGTCTTACAAATGCATCATTTTTCAATACATTTTTAATTTTTTACTTCTAGGACTTGAAGAAATAGATCAATTATTTTCTTTTCACTGTATTTTCCCCTTCAATAGCCTTCCTTTATTTTCTTTATGGTTTCTTGATAAGTAAAAGAAACTTTAACCTTATTAAGACCTTAAAAGCTTTGCATTTTTACAATAATGTTTCCCTTTATCTGAAACAATATTCTATCTTCAGACAAATGTTATTACTAGAAACATAGCTATGATGCATATCTTTCTGAGCTGAACTAATCATGAGAAACTGCCTTCATATATACCTTTAACCTGCTGGTATTCAGATCAGCAGCCCTGAAATGTATTGGTCTCAGAAGTAAACAAAATCATGAAGGTAGGCTTAGAAAATATATTCATTTTTCGATTCAAGAAAGTATCCTCCCAGTATTCTAGGCTACCTCTTTCATGTTCCAATCACCTATTTTAAAAGACCATGTTCTGTATTTGGCCTCTTTCAAGGATATAGCATGAGAGAGAGAAGTTATGTATTTACTGAGAGTCAAGGAATTATAAATATATCAGACCTTTAGGTAACAGTATACAGCATAAGTGTTTCTGGAGTCAGTATGAGACTTTCAGTTGGCTTGATGGCAACTGCACTGATGGTAACCCAAAAATCTCAGCCTTTAATAGCCACTGATGCCACTACCAGAATTGAAGCTGTGTATCTTCTTTTTACTATACGAGACAATAAATGTTTCAACCAGTTGATTTTCTCTATATCAATCTACAAGTAAATGACTCAGCTTATAAATTTGTCTTCTCTCAGCAGAATGAGGGTAGTTGCCTATGCTCACTTACATGGCAGTCATTAGTTCAATTTGACTTGGCTAAATTTTTCTAAAGCCTGAATTAAAACTTAAGCTGTTAGATAAGTTATTAGATAAAATCACAATCACTCTTTTGCATGAAAGTGATCAAAGGGAAAAGAGAAGGGTGGAGAAAGGACAAGTAGACTGTTCACTGAAGATGACCTGGGCACGTGCTAAAGACGAATATTTGAAGGTTCACAGAGAAAAAGTTAAATTCATGCAGGCTTTATGTGGAGCCAAATTTTTAAATTTTAGACTACTGTTTCTGGAGATTCAGATGACATACCCCCTTTCTAAAATTAATAATTAATAAAAATATGGGGAAAATTGACAACACTATAGTGAGAAAGTTCTCTCTTCTAATGCTGTAGACTATGCCCACGTAGCAAAACGGAGCTGTGATTGCAATGCTGTACAGCACTCTTATGTTAACTTTACTCTCACTATTAAAACATAACGAAAACAAGCACTTAAGGACAGATTCCTTGAACTCTTGTACCAAAAGCTTAGATTTATGCCTTCAGTGTTAATGTTACATGCATTAGGTAAAGTACAACAATTCTTCATAGACAGAACCCCTGAGCCTCTGCAAAATGGAAACTGAAAAGCACTAAGTTTGTGTAGTTTTCTGATGATGGCAGCAGACACAGTGAAAAGGTGCAAGGAAGATGCTGGGAGTTAGTTCTTGGAAGATTTTCTGCTTGTGTTCATACCGTAAGTTCCAGTTACACAGCCTGGGCAGTAGCACTTGGAAATGTCACTGTCCAGCTGGTGGTGTTCTCATTGGTGATGTGCTTCTGGTTTGTTTTCAGGTGATGATCAGACAGTTTTAGATGGCTAAAACTGAGTTAAGAGACACAGTCAAAGGGGATAAGGTAATCATAAAAATAAGGAAATTCAGCACTAACATACAGGTGTATATAAAATTTTAGTAAGAACACAAAACCCAGTAGAAGTACTACTACTAATAATCCAAAATAGGAAACAAAGGGATGATCAAAACAGGTAAACTATACAGAGATGGGAACTGATGAACAGAGGTATAAGGAAGGTATATAAAAGTCACAAATAAAGTTTAGTGCTTAAGTGGGTGTCAGTGAAATTCAGAAAACAATGTTCAGCAAGCAGAATTCTTTGTCTGCCTTCATGATCAATGCTTTGGAGTTCATATGTTGGCTGATAGTTATGTCACAAACTATGTGATGAAGTCATTACAAAGTAGAGGAGCTTGCTGGGTACACGAATTAAAAGGGAGGTCACCTGCGTGAATTGGAAACAAGAGGAACTCCAAAGGAAAGCAATAGGAAAAATTGGAGAGCTGGAAGTCTGTTGCCAAGGAACAATTGAAGGACTGATATCATTGTGTAAGAAGGCTGGTAGGGTGGCCTTGTAATTGTGTGAAAATATGAAAATGAGAATAAAGGCACAGAGGAAGGATAATGCACTATTTTCCATGTGTACTGGGTTACAACAAGCAATACCAGACTTACATTTCTAGCAAGTGAGTTTTAGATAAATGAGGACATTGGGGATATGGAGGTTGTGGTGTGTCCCTCAGGAGACTTCTAAAGAAGAGATGAGACACAAAACTCATAGGAATACTTCCTCCTGGGAAGTACTGACACAGAGTCGAGGGCTGCCTGTGGAACAGGAACCTCAAGGTTTGCACTCTATACCAGTCACATAATTCAGATATACAAATTGGATGTAATCTAAAAATCAGGACACTCCTGTTTTTAATATGTCCTTGAACAACTGCAAAGCTTCTGTACAAACTTCCACAGAAGATGTTACATACAGCAAGATCCTCTCTCAACCACGTTGCTGAGCACTGGGTTAGTAGTCAGAGGAAACATTTTTGGCTCTGCAACACAACTGCTGTGTGCTCCTGAAGAAGTCAGTTCGTCTATCGGTGTCTGTGTAACGAGGAATGTGCCATTTACCTCATTCACGCAACATGTGGGAAAGGGTTATCAAACTTACATTCCTAAGTAGTCTGAGATCAATAGAGAGATGGCGAAACACACACATGAGGTGTCATTGTTCTGCACATAAAAGCACCTGGCCATTGCTGGAAGACTAATCTTGGACTAATATAGACACAGCTATGAGAATGGTTTGTACATAAAAAATCCGAACTGTAGAACTTACAATATTAACACAACGCTGCATGTTGGTTTCCTGTGCTTAGAACTTTATTTTCATGAATATGTAAATTTCATTAACAACTATTCAGACCCTGGCGTTTTTGGGGCGGGGAGGGGAGAGAAGGGAGGGAGAGAGGAGCATCACATGTGAGGCTTCCAGCTGCCCTACAGTGCGCACAGAGATGAGATGAGGTCACTGATTATTTACACAAGAAGAAAAGATGGAGGAAATACTGGATCAGCAGGTGACTAAAGGACAAAAAGAAAATCAGGATAACAGCACTAGAACCATTGTACATGTGTCAATAGCAAATTACGCCTGCAGAGAAAAAGTCAAAACATTTATCCTGAATCAAACCCAACTGGAGAGAGGCTTGCATTAAACAATAAAATCTGTTCTTTTCAAAGGAGATTTTAAAATGATAACTTCGCATGCAAATGAAGAAAGAGTCTCCTTCCTTGCCTGGTCCAGCTATTACTGTAAAGGTGCTCTCCTCAATTCAGGACAAAAATTCCTTTCATCTTTGCCCAGATTTCATCTACAGTATATTTAACAGAATCAGACATTGAAAGTGACTCACTAACAATTAGACTTCTGCTTCTGAACAGAGAACTCTTTGAATGTGCACGCAGCAAGGAATGTTACGACGATGGTCTTTCTTGTGAGGTGGAATTTTTAAAAATATATGTTTCTCTAAAGGAAAATGCAAGAAAATCACTCAGGTGGTAGAAAAAGATGTTTAAACTTCAACTATACAGAGGGAATATAATGTTCTCTACAGAATGTCAAAAGAAGCATCATTGAAAAATTAGATTGGAACAGTGAATTGTATGCAATGTAATTATATTAACAACGTTACAAAAATCCAGAAGCTTAACAGCTGTTTCGTATCTGAGCGGTGGCAAACAAAGCCTCAGCAATCTCTGCCTGGGCCAGACAAATGCCAGACAAAATTCAAAGATGCCTCAGATCTTTATATGGTAAATACATTAAAAAAAATAAAAAGTCCAGATCCATTTGGCCACTTTTCCTTACATGGTCAAATACACAGTAAAAAAGAATTGCTTGTGCCCTTTCTCTCATTCTCCCCCTCTCATGAACAAATCCATCTCTGCTTGCACCCAGAGCACTATGCTGATGCCCACCACAGACACTTACGGTAAACAGGGACTGCTAGCAGATAGCCTGGGATTTAAAGCAGCAGGGAGTGAAGAGCCAGCCTGTACCATCCTGACTAGGACAGCATTTTCCCCGCAAGCCAGCACTGCTACAAGGATTACCTACATGGTTACCCAGTCATACTGGGAGAAATCATGGCACAGCAGTGCCCCTGAATATTTACTGAACATACTCAAAAGTTTACCATGCTGACTGTAAAGATTTGCTCAAACTTTCGAAATCTTCCACAGAAAAACCATCTTCCTCCAGGCTTGTGTTAAACTCAGTCAAGGGAATCACATGTTAAAGTATTTCAGTTCCTCAGCTTCCGAAGGAAAATACTTAGAGCTACCAGGCTCTGCAAATACCTGCCAATATGGGTGAATGAGAGCTAGAAATGTGGGAGCAGAGGTGGAGACCAGAACTTCCTGTCTTGAGTTCAGGTGTGACAGAGACCTCACTTGCAAGGCAGTGTGCTGCCAGACTCAGAGCTTGGAAGGGAAGATTCTCCAGTTCTCCCAAGGGAGGTTGGTTCCCTAATTGACCCACTTCACCCATGCTCAGGAATCTGGATGATTACAGAAACCCAGAAATGATTACACAGAGCACCTGTACTGAATTACTACAACTGCTCATGGAAGAATTTTTTTGGTTACTGAGGTTACTGATTTGATCCTATGAATTTTTTTAATCCCAGAGAAAAATATAAGGCCCATGACTAATAAAATAGGATTCAGACTTATGATATTCTCTTTCCTTTGTGAATTTGATCTACACCTGCAGTCCAACTAAACATCTATTTATGTTTACAACTGTATTGGAAAAGCTTCTTTTTCTTTACTGATTTATATACATAAAAATCCTCTGTTCTGCTTCTTTACTCCTCTAGTTTTCCCACTTCCTATCAGCCTAATCTATACCTTGTTCTTTGAGCTGAAAGCTCTTTGGCAAGAAAAGAGCTTGTTTTTCGCAAATATATTTGGATGGCTAATAAAGAATTTTATTCCTTTTCTGTAGCTGTTGGTAAATACAGTGACCAACTAAAATATTCACTGTTTTTAGATTTGCCTTTGACTGATTTTTACGACTTGCAAAAGCAAGTTTAATCTTGATTAAATGGAGTATGTTCAAGTATAGATAAGATGCAATCAACTACGGCTGGCTAACTGATTAGGTGAGAAAAAATAGGGAGGGGAAAGCCCGGCTCACTTTGAATCCTTTTCTTTTTATTAAGAATACTTTCAATACCATATAAATACCTAACTTTTCAGAGAAATTAGAAATCAGAAAATAGAAGACAACCCCCTACTCAACATAAAACTCAGTCCAGACTTCTAGTAAACATGACAGGTGGTTAAAAGAAGCTCAAGTCTCAATTTTATGCACAGAACAAGTGTTCTTTAAGAAAGTTTCCAACACCTTACCCAAAAAAACTGGCAACCCCCCTATCTCTTTTTGATGACAGCCTTGAGTTTATCTATAATTTACATAAATCAGGAACATTCCTATTACTTTTTCCCAGGCATCATTCATTCCTTATCATACATTACTTGCCCTCCCATGCCCCAGGACAGGATGACAAAGGCAACCATTTGGAGGTCTAATGAAATAACTGTTCCTGCCCTCCTATCTCATCTTTCTCCTATTGCTTTGGAAAAGCTGCTCTCTCTCAAGCATGGTCCATGGAAACCATCACCTGCCCAAACAGAAATTAGAGGCTGCCAGTGCCCACTGTAGTAGCTGGTTAAGTCCAAAATAAATTGCTAAACCATAGCAAGACAGAATGCTCCTTACTGCCAGGCAGCACAGCATTGAACCTCAGTCTGAAGCTTCCTCACTCAGTAACCCCTACATGCTACAGAATGATGTAATGTGATTTCATACATCAGGCAATGGCATAACTGAGATTAAAAGATACAGTTTCCAGCTGGCTCTTGCATATGAGAAGAAACAATCACCCTGGATTGATGATGGTTTTAGGGTAACCACCCCCACTCAAGTCTCTGAGGAATATTATGGGACAGTTTCTATATCGCATGAAATAAGACTGTTGCAACGCTATGAGTAGAAAGAAGTGTGGCTTTTGCGAAGTTAGAAGAAACTTATTCTTTGCAGAAAAAGCACAGAATTTACAATGCACTTCAGCAACAAGCACACATACTCAAGCAGGTCAGAGGCTCTCTTGTATAAGAAAAAAATATCCCTACCACAAAGTTTTCCTATTAAAAAATATATATTTGAAAAAGAAAAAGTCTGCTCCAGCTTAGACAAATATCTGTGGTGTTTCCAGGCAGAATGGCTGTCTTATATATTCACATTGTTCCAGAGACATTTTAGTGTCATTATTTATAAACATTTCTGAACAAATTTGCAAAGTGGTGAATAGGAGTAAATGATTAGTATATCACCCAAAGCATCTTCATGACAAAAAGAAAATGCCAGTCTTTCCCCTACTACTGTTTCAAGTGCTTTCAAGGTTTGCCTAGACACTACAGAAAGTAATGTCTTCTGACATCTTCATGCCTCTCAGGAAATCTGTTGTCCTAAAGACAAGAGGTGTTTTTTGTGATGAGCATTTTCAGTGTCAAATCACAAATACAGTCAGACAGTTGATGTGCAGCACTTTGAAAGCACATTTTCCCCATCTCTTAAAATATGCATTAATTAGTGATTATTAGTATAATTAATTAGATAATTAGAGTACATTACAGACTATTATGATTTTAGACGATGGTTTGTAGCAACATTACATTTTTTCTGTTTTATTCTTTTTAATTACTCCTGGTACTGTTTCACAACTGGATGGTGTCCTTAGATGCTGCATTGAGTAAAGGGGAACCGTAAACTGTGTTACTCCATGAGCAGCCCTCAGAGGAACCACCACTCAGAAAACGCTCCTGTTCCCCCTGTAAAAGACTGTTAGAAGCAGAGAAGCTGCCTGGGGCACCAGAAATGAAAGCAGTTTCCTTGGCTCCAAACATCCTGCCAATTCCATTGGTTTGGATTGGGGTGGACACGTACAAGGGGACAGGGTGCTGTTTATTCCTCCTTTAAGTCTCTCTGGATACTTGCTTGGGAGCGTCTCTGTGTTTCCCACCCACTGAGTAGGATTTGTTCATATGTTACATAGTTGTGCAGATTCAAGGAAGAAAGTTGACCCCTCCATCTAGCCTGCATGGTTGAGCCAGGCACAAGACACATCAGCCCTAAATTAACTAGTTATTACTATTACGAAGAACTTACAATGTTCCCTTTTCCAGAGGGAATACTGGCAGCGCGAACTGTATCATGAGTCATGTTTGTAGAGTGCCTGGTATAATAGTACAACAGTGAGTCACATCTTCTGGGAGCTCTCCTGGTCAGTAACAGAACAATAGCATCAGACATGGGAGTGAGGCTTACAGGCACAGACTGCATCAGGTTCTAGTGCCTGCTGTTTGGGCTACATTTCTTTGATACAAATTTTCTTCAGGCAGTTTACAGATCCCATCTAAAATGAGATTCCCATTTCACAACTAAAATAAATTTCTAGATGCTTTCCTGAATCTCTTAAAAACTATTACATACGTAATTCTGAAATATCCACAGGTCCAGAACAGAAAAGTAAAGGTATCCCAAAATTTGACTTGCTTCTATCCCACAGCACACAGCAGCACACAGCACCAGTAAAGGTGAATAGCACACAAAACAATGTGTAACTTTACTGTTCTAGATTTCCATACATTTCTCTACATGATCAAAAACTCATCATGAGCCTGACTTTTTTCTTTTTTAAAATATTCTTGTCTGTATGTGCATTTTATAAGTAATGTAAATTAGGCAGACAGGTGACCTTGAGCCAAGTTCCTCTGAGAGAAGCTGTACCAGTGGTGTATATGAAGAAAAATCGTTCTCAGTCTATGAGAAGGTACCAATAACTCATGAGAAAATGAGGCATTTGAAGCAACTGTGAATGGGACCAGTGATTGGTCCAGTAGGCTCCAGCTAATCCAGTTGCTGACTACCAATAACAAGAATTCACAGAAATACCAAAAAACTTATAATCACTAAAAGTAAATGACCTGTGGAAACAGAAAGATTAATCAATAAGACTTATTCCAAAATAGAAGTCACTGGTTTTTATGTGGGCTCTCTCTCATCTTTCTGCCCATTTGAGTTCTTGATAAATTAAATGTGACCACAAAAAAATGTGTCTCATACCTGAAGTGTGCAGAAGTGTCCCAGAGCTCTCCTGAATATAGCTGCTCTTTCAAAGTCCCTGAAGAGAAAGAAAAAACAACAACCCCCAAAAAAACCAATAACAGAGAAAAAAAACCTCTAAAAACTAACTGGAGTGTGATTCTGTGAAAAGCCTGAGCAGTAGGGCTCAGGGCACCCCACACACTTTCTGATGGGAAGAGGTTAAAGAGGTGTCTTTTTATATGACTTCTTCAACAGTCCTTTCTTCAGCAGGGAAGGGTGGTCAGCACCATCATTAGGAAGTCATAAGACAGCAGAGCAACATCTCAAGACATTTCAAGTATTTTCCAAACCATACCACGAAATCAGCATGGGACCAACTTCAATCCAAAATTCTTTGTGTTGTAGCTATGTCACCGGCCATTTAGATAGCATTTTTAGAACAGTAAGTTTACTTGCTTGATCCTATCCACCAGTGCTATGGGGTCAGATAAAGAGTCCAAGATCTAGACCAAATGTAACAACTGGGCTAACAGCAGCCAAGGACTGTTCCAGGGCACTATGTTAGATTTCCTGGCTTTTAACCAAGAACATCTTAGTCAATGCAGTTAGAGAAACTCAGTATTTTCCATCTGGGAGAACCCAGTTCTCTCTGACAGTTCTTATTCATGTTTGCAGTATTGATAATACATCATATACTTGTACCATGACATCCCAATGGTGGTCACTTAAATCACTATTAGATCTCACAGAAATTATTTTTCTCTGAATGGGGCACTGACATTTCCTTGTTAAAGACTCTCACCCTCAGGGGAGTTTCTATCACCAGAGCTATTAACAGTGATCTGGATCTAAATACTGTGCTGTGTTATCTGTATCCAGATGGTATAAAAATGGAAATCTCTACAAGATTCAGTCTTGACCTTTGGATGAAAACCATTCTTTCCCTAGTTACCGCCTGAGGTACTCCGAGGTGTTTCTTTTCAAGCATAAAAGCAAAATGGTGACTTATGATTAACATGAGAGAAAAATACCTTGCACACGACTTTATTACAGGGTAAGTAATTTCTATTTCTAAGCCATTATTCTAATAAATCACGATGTTACTACCTACTCATCCTTTCATGGGTAACACAAAGCTGGGTGTTACTCCTGCACTCCTGTTTCATTCTTCTCTCCCTAACTTTTTATTTTTTTATATTTATATATATATATAAGTGCTTAATGCATATTTCATATGACACATTCTATACATTCTACAGTTCTAAAGTGCATATGCTGTAGTAAATATAATCCCTTTTTGAGTAAAATATTTTATCCTTGATTTAGAGGTAAAGCTTCTTTTGCATATTTAGAACAATTTGCTAGGGAGGTAAAACTCATCCTTCTTTGAAATGACAGCACAAAGCATACGTGTCACTTCATCCTGACTTCAATACTCTTTTTTGAGGGCTAACTAGCAGCACAGGTATTACAGCAGTTTTCTGTACAGGGTAAAAATTGGCAAGGGCCTCTTATGAATGCAGGTATGCCTTTCTTGTAACCCCCAGTCTTGCTGTCTCAGGCTGTGCTTTAATTTCCCTGGTGGGCTGAGTTGCAAGTGAATTTGGCTTGAAGGAGTGACTAAGAGAATATAAATATGAATAAGGTTGTATTCTTTTGGTAAGTGGAGCCATCTGTTGCCACATCTAGAAAAATACCTTTTATGTGGAAGTCTGTTGATGTTACAAAACAGTCTCATCCATTTCTTTTGTGACATGCAATGCTATATATTTAATATATCTATTGTCCAGATTGAATTTGGAGAGGGGGATAGGATTTTTTTTTGAGGGAAGAGGGACATACTCACATATTTCTGCATATCATGAGTTTGTTCCAGCTCCCACTGAAATTTCTACAAGTCTTTTCAAAGGTTCCAGCAGCTGTACTTTACTCCAGATTAGGGTTCAAAATTTTATTCCATTACAAGGAAAACTTTTATCAAATGTATTCAGTAGGAGTTTGCCTTGCAAGAAGAAAACAAGACCAGTCTCATGCTGATGTTGCCACTGTTGTAGCTATATCAAAGTTATGCATATGTCATTAGTCTCATCTGCATGCATCATACAAGACTTGGTATGCACCTCTGTACAGTAGGAGTCAATAAGAGTCTGAACCTCTTGCTCAAGATAAATCTTCTAAAAATTTCAATGCATTTTTTTGGAGGGGGATAAGATAATCACTTGCTTTTTGCAATTTATCCTGAGTAAAATAATAAAGAATATGCAAAAAAACCCAAACAAAACAACAACAACAAAAAACCCACAAAACATCCCACAGCCTGTTCTTAATAGTTAAATATTTAATTTTGCCTTGTTGGATAAAATGTGCATGCTGTAATATTTTGTTGGAAGGCACAGACCTGGCAATAGAGCTCATCTAACTAAAGAAAAGTGACATATTTTTATTACTGCAGATATCTTGGACAAGTAACTGTACATGAAGTCTTAATAACAAGGATTGTGTGATTAAATCAACTCCTGTTTTTGTTTCTTTTGCAGCCATTACAAGTCTCCATTCACTAAAGGAAATTCAAAGGTACAAAAATCTTACCTGTTATATTTGAAATAATTCCACAGTTCATGCTTGATGTTTAGGTTCAAACAAACTAGTTAATTTTCCCAGTAGTGAATTTCCTAAATATCATCCTCCATTTTATTTCATCATGATCATATTACGGTGATTATCTAGTGTTAAAAAAAAATTTTTGATTAATCATTGGAGACAAGAGAAACAAATTCTAATGTAAGTTGTTTTCTGACAACCTTTCATTTTATTGAAGGGAAGCATGTGAAGACAATGAAATGTATTTAGGCCATTTACCTAGTTAATGTGATTTTCAAAGATCATTTAGTGTATGTGATAATGCATAGTCAATATAGCCTGCAAGAGCCAGTTGAAGCTCTATACAACACAATCTAGGAGGTCACAGGGATACACAAGAGTTCATTTGATTTGATTTAGCTTTTAATGATGTACATCAGTACATCAGCACAGTTATCTTGAAGTCAACTTTACCTGAAAATGTTGTTTTCAGAGCACAGAAAATAACATCAATACTTTCTGTTAGATTCAGCAGTTGCTGTGTTTAAGTAAAACTTGGTTTAATTAGAAAGTTGGATAAGAAATTGAAAGAAGCCACATCCTTACTAGGAATGATACGTAATATTTAGTACACAACTTTTCAAAAACCTAAATGCAACAGAGTTTGAAAAAATTGAAAGAATTTCTTGTCTCCTCTTTTAGAAATAGGGGAAGATAGTACTAAGAGAGCCAACTCTTCAAATCCTGTATGACGAGTTAATAAAAAATCTGGAAATTTACTATCGAACTTAAGACTGTATTATCCACTAAGTGATTCTTGGAAGAGCTAGTCAATTCTTCCCAGAAGGGCTACAGTTTTGCAATGGGTTACTTAGCTGACCTATTTAAACACATCAGCCTTGTTCCTTTCCACTTCTTTATTTTCATGCCACTATTTTAGAGCCTCACCCTCCCTCGCTGGTCAAAAAAAGTGCCTCTTGTGAAGTCAAATTTTTGGTAGAACAGAAATTTGTCAGAAATTAAGCACTCACCACGTTAAAAATCCAGACAACACATTCTTCTGGATCATATTAAATAAAGACATATGCCAAAAAGGTGGAGTAGACTAATTAATGTAGTGTCAAGCTCATTAACGTTGGACTAGCGCTGGAGATGGATATTGTCATGTTCAACCTCATATTAGCAGCATCCATTATTCAATAAATTATTAAATTAATAGACGGATGGTAACAATGGGCATATGTCCTCATTTAGTTAATTGATGAGAAGGAACTCAACTTTTGATCATCGTATGTCTATAGATTTAATAATTTATAGAATAATAATTTATCGATTCCCCACTATTTCTACAGGAGATAGAACTCTATTTCAATAACCATCCATTCTTGTCGGAAGCTGTTCTTATCAGGAACTCTGGTGGTCGTACATGAACTAATTGTGAGATGGACTTATCTTTCTGCAACTCCATTCTAAATGTTGGGACTGGAAAGCATTGGGGAAAAAAAAAAGCAGAGGACCCTAAAAAAACCCCCACAACCAAAAACCAACCTGCCAAAAAAAATTCCTCAGCACTGAAATGGCCTTACAGCAGAACAGTCACAAAACTGACCTCTAAAGAAATTAATGGATGAAGGGAGTAAACGGTGTTATGCTTCATTAGTTTGAACAGAACTCATTTGGCTCTTGTTGATTAATTGAGCTTTTCTAATTGAATAAAGTGCAGATTTTTAAAAAAATATACTTTTGATAGGCATTATCAAAAGTGGAATAAAAGCTCTTTTCTAATTAAAAACATTCTTTTTATATTTGATCCTGTGGCTAACATTGCAATATATTTTGATGTGGCATCAAATACGCAAATTGTGAAATACTCAGTGCAATTATTCACATATAATAGCAATTTTCCTACTTATGAATTTTATTATTCAAGTTATGATAGGTTTTCTGAAGAAAAATGACATTTCTCTTGTCTTTACAGAGCAGTCTGAAAAGCTAGGTAAAATTTACAATGTTTTTGATTTCATTATACATTTCACCTGAACTATTTTGGACTGTATAAAGTGATAAGATTTTGCTGGTTGCCAGCTTCAGGCTATTTGTGTGAATCTGTAGGGACAAGACAGGCTGGAGAAGTGAATGAAAAAGTTGGTTTTCTGTCCATGGACACAATACTTCCAGAAATAATATTCACAGCAGGTCTCTGAAGTCAAGTTTCCTCAGAAAAAGGATCCAAACTAAGACTGAAAGTTTCAAAAAAGAGAATATTGTTCCTTAAAAAAGGAGGAAGGATGGATTAGTGCCATGTAATATTTGGGGGCAGGTATAGGACTAACAAAGGAAGAGAAGCATGGCATAGCTAAGGGATGCTGCACAAAACATGATAGTTTAGACTGACTCTTGCTATTATTTACCTTGAGGTGGTTAATGAAAACTTCAGTGGATTTTATAATGAATTAGGGTCCTGGTCTAAGTAATTTGGAGTATTCTATTAACAGGTAGGTATTAAGCAATGTTAAGGCCAGTCAGAAAGCAGCCAATGATGGTAGAAGAAGCCTTACTATACTTCTCTTTATTACAACTCATTTCTGAACAACAAATGCTGCTCAGCTGAAATAACTACAGAAAAATCCACAAACAGAGCAGTTAAAAGCTCAACAGTAGAACCAAAACTCTCCAGAAGCCTGGAAAGTAAGTGAAAAAGACTTAAACGCTGCTTCTATCTTTGTCTGTAAGCAGTGAGTGAAAACAGAAAAGAAAAAGGAGTGGTGTTTTTTCTGACAATAGTTGCCTGAGAAGCTTTTGATGATTTTAATAGTTTTCAGTTAACTTGGCAGAAGAAGCTGTATTGAAACTGTATTGCAGAAATTTGAACTGCATTCCATGTAGAAGGAAAGGTGAGAGACACATGCTTTTAAATGAAAAATACAGAAAGTATAGAACCTTATCGTGCAGTTTTGTGGGTTTTAACAGATTTCTTTGTAAGAAACTCAGCCAGTGTTGGGATGGATCTGGGATAAAACCCCTGTGCTGGAAGACTCAGAATCATGTTTTGACACAGCCAAGTAAAATTAGGTTTGTAGTAATAGTAATTTAAAGAGAACTGAAGTTTCTGTAAGTCTATGAATGGTGATCAGTGGCAAAAAAACCCAGAAGCCAAAGAAATATTACATATTTAGAAAAGAAAAAGCAAACATAAAACCACCTACCATAAAACTGCAACAAATAATAAAGCTTCAAAGAAGCAAAGAAAATGATTCAGCAGAAGATGAATAACCAATAAGGTTGCTGTTAATTTCAAATCAAGAAAGGCTTCCAATTCACGTAGCAAATGAAAAAGTGTTTGTAAAAGCTACAGGTAAGAAGGAATAAGCATATAGAAGAGACACTAAAACAGGCTCCCCAGGGAAGTGGGCAGAGCACCAAGCCTGTCAGAGTTCAAGAAGCATTTGGACAATGCTCTCAGGCACATTTTGTAACTCCTGGGGATGGTCCTGGGCAGGGCCAGGAGTTGGACTCAATGATCCTTGGGGGTCCCTTCCAACTCAGCACATTCTGTGATTTTGTGATTCTACTCTATGAACAAAGGTGAACAAAGCAGAAGGACATCAACACACCTTGCCACTCCCCTAGAAAAAAACAGAAGCAAATATATCAATATCTGGTCAAACAATATCATGTCTTCGATCTCAGCAGGGAAGTTAAGTATTGTCAGGAAGGTGCCCAAAACACGTGAAAATTTTAAGGTCCTTTTTTCCATAACTGGGTAGCCCTCTGCAGAACAGAGGAGAGAGATGGAAATGTCCAGCTTTCCAGGTCGCTAGGAGAATTCATTTATATTGAAAGTCACAAATAAGGGGCAAAGAAAAGTAATTAAAATTCTGATCACAGTGACTTGACAGTTTCCCCCTTTGACTTTATCAACAATGTTAGTGCCTTTTACTTACTAGGTTTCATTATTTTGAGAGGCAGCTAACTTTTATTGAAAGGTATACTGAAGAAAACATCCTGACTTTAGAAGGATATGGAATTAATTTGCAAGGATCCTGTGTTAAGCAAAAGATCACTACCACTGGTAACACCAGGAAAAAAAAACAGCAAAAGAAACTGAAGGAAAAAATGAACAAAGTAGGTGTAGATTTGCTGCTAGTGTTGATTGATTAAAAAAACCAACACCCACCCACCCCAATTACTCCCAACTCCTCCATCCTCATAGAAAGAAACCCCAGCAAAACTAAGCAATAGACAAAAAGAAAAAAGTGCTCAACCAGCTACCTAAATAAAAAGTTCAAGAGTTTCCCTGGAGTAATATTGTCCCCCTCTGCAAAGAGGTAGGTTCTACAGAGAAAAAAATAATTGTGCATCTGAAATCCACTTTCACTATTATTGCTACAACTTACGTCCACAATTTCTGACCACAGCACGCAGTTTAATGGGCATGAATTTACACAGAATGAAGGTTTAAACACGTTACCACAGCTATCCACTATTGTCCATCTGAAGTATTGACAGAAAACAGTTTCAAATTGTATGAATTTTGCAAAAAGGCTGCAGAAGGTAAACTCTGCTGTATATTTAGGTCACACAATTGCAGGGAGATAATAAAGTGCAGTTTGGCCTCTGCTGACACTCTCTTCCCCAAAACAGCTTCTGTTAGATGTTCACATCACAGTCCCTAAAGACATGAAGCAGTAAATACCTAGGAAAAAAATCCCAGTTGGATTTGGGGTCCCAAAAATGGCCACAGCACTCTCAGCAACTCTATAAAAAGCAATGGTCAGGAACACAAGTGGAAGTAAAAGAGAAAGCCCGTGGGAGTTGTGAGAATTTCATTCCAGCCCTACAGTTAACAAGATATTTTTTCCAAATTCCAATGACAGACCAAAAAATGACAGAAAACTGACTTTTCTAGGAAAACAAACAGCAACCACAGCAGGCTGGGCCAGCTGGGCCAGGACACAGTATACCCTAAAAGAATAGTCTTAATGCTTCTTGATAGTACAGTAAGGTAGGATTTTAAGAGACTCACAAGCCTGCTAAAGCACACAGAATCCCACAAAATAATCAAACTAGCATCATGAGTTTGATGAATACAGAGGTTTAAAACACTAGAAATTCTGTATCACGTTGTGTTTGGCTGGGAAAGAAAAACTCACATTTTTAGGCATATGCTAGTTAGAAAGACTAATGTGCAGACCCAGGTGGTACCACAGTGAATGCTGAGAAATCTGATCTGAATTAAGCTAGATTCTGAGAGGGGCACCAACAGAGCTTTGGACTCCATTTCAGGAAAATAAAGCACTTGAATTTACCTCTGGTGAAGAAACACTTAAAGACATACTTAATAATAAGTGATTAGTCATAATGACTTCAAATCAATTTAAAGCAAAAATTACATAATTTCTGTCTTAAGAATAGAAAAGAGTTCTATCAAAAAATATTTAAATGTGCACAGAACCACAGATGTTCGACTAGCAGAGTACCAGCACCTTGATTTTTGTTTTCTCTTGGTGTCTCACTCCCTTAACAGCTGTAAAATTGCTAGAGGTGATTATTTTGACTTTTCTCTCTTTTCTGTTTTTTTTGTTGTTGTTCTGAGTGTCCATATCACTATTAAACACACACATTAAGCGTTCCAGGAAAAAAGAAACACACTCAGAACAGTTTAAAGGACATTTAAATTATGTTTCAGTATGTAATACTCTAATGCTTTCCAAATTAAAACCTTCTGACTTAAGGCTGTTAGCTATAACATGAAATAAACATACACAAGTTGTGAACTATTCAGCAAGTTTTTATAAATGAAAAAAACTAATACAAAAAGAAAATTAATTAACTTTCCTTGTAAGTAGTAGTGTACATCCTGTATTATTAAGTATGCAATTACTCTGTAATGTAGCACAGCTGTAAAATATTTAAACTGTTTTCTACTAATTTTAGTTTGGCAAAACTGCAAGATTTCTGATAATTCTAGCATTGTTAACATGATGGGGTAATTCTCCAACAGACATTTGGAAACGACCATCATACAATTATAAGAAAGTTTTCTTCTTTTCATGAAGAGAAGGGTAATGTTTCCAAAAGTGTCTGTACTAGTTAGAAGAACAAATCCCACTTTGAAAGACAGGTTAGCTGATAATAAACGTAAGGTTATACTGATGCTCAAAGGCTTCTTTCATGACCAACAAATTCACTTAACATTTTCTTTCAACTGCATTTCCATGTTTCAGTGGTCAATTCCTCCTACATGTCTCAAGCAGAAGTTTCTATGGCAGATTCATCAGAGAAGCTCAGGCAAACAAGCCTCAGCTGCTCTTGTGAGCTCATCTATTTGGTTTAAGTCAAGAAGTCATTGAATAAAGCAGTGTACATCCTTTGCTGTAAATAAATGGGACACTGATCTTCAATAGAGGAGTGTCAACAAGTAGCTGGAGGCCAGTAGTGACTTAAACAGCCACAGCAAGGTTTACCCTAAATTTCTGCACTGCTTTCACCATGCCACGACTGCTTTACCAGCAAAAGAATGCCAACAGATGTTCTTAGCATGGATGCCACTTTAGTGACCAGTCCACATATCACAGTGATGTTCTCCCCAGTAGAATGAAATAAGTTGTTCCAATTTTGCCAGTGACAAGTTACTTACATAATTTTAGTTTTACTTGACACTTCTATCACCTGTGTGTGGGCAGAGGAGATGTGATTCTCCTCCTTTCTGATAGCTACAGATACTCCAGAAGAATGGTGCAGTGCAAATCCTGTTAAACCAGGATGACAGGATATAATCCCTGTTCTGCGGATGTAAAGAGAAGGAACAAGGAACACGTTCTTGCTGAACAGCAAAACTTCCTATCAGTGTAAGGGCATACACAGTGGGTACAATAAAAGTCTCATCCCGGGTGATTTTGTATACTGGTCTTTACTTTGAACAAAATTGAAAGACAGAATCTCTCCACCAGCTGCACTGGATGCACTTTGAGAACCACTTCTCAGATAAAATCTAGCAGAAGACATGGACAACTTTTGCTACAAACAAGAAATGTTTTTAACTGAAATTTTTAAAGGAGGTGACAAATAACTGAAAGGTCACTTGCTTTTTTTTTTTTTTTAATACATCTCAGCATTATAATCCAGCTCCTAGTTTGAAAAAAAGTTGTGAAATAGAGACAATGGACAATTCTTATGTTCCGACTACACAAACACACCTAACAACATAAATTTCAGCCAGTACTGATTTTTTCCATGGTTAATGATTTCTTCTATTTCTTCAGTTACAATGACAATACTTACAGTATAGGTCTAAATTCTGCCTGAGACCTGAATTCTTTCCCTAACAAAACATGTGTGGGTAAAGGAAAGAGGTCTAATTACCTGAACTCTAGCTGCATTCTGCTCCCAATGAGAATTTAACTTAACAGTTTAGACAGGAAAGATTATAAAGGCAATAAACACGAGTATGAACCTGAGAGATGTATAGCAAAGCCCATTCAGAACTAGAAGCACAAAGCTCCACAGATAAGGAAACTACCTGCATGCAGCATGATGTCATTGGCCATCTTGGCTACCCTGGGCACACTGCTGGTCCATGTTCAGCTGCTTCTGAGCAGCACCCCTAGGTCCTTTTCTGCCAGGCAGATTTGGATTGATGTGACCCAAGTGCAGGACCCAGCACTTGGCCTTGTTGAAACTCATACCATTGCCCTCAGTCTGCTGATCCAGCCTGTCCAGATCCCTCTGCAGTGCCTTCCTACCCTCCAACAGATCAACAGTTCCACCCAGCTTGGCATTGTCTGTGAACTGACTGAGGGTGCACTCAATCCCTCATTCAGATCGTTCATAACGATATTAAACAAGAATGATCCCAATACTCAGCCCTGGGGGACCCCTCTTGTGTTCCTAGATGAGTTGTACGGTGTAGAATGGATGAGCTTCATAGGAGGGCTAAAAAAGGGAGACAAGACAGGAAAAAAAATCACACATTACTCATTAGTGGCCCCTTCAGAAGCCTGGGGAACATTAATACTCTTTAAAGGGATTCATATATAGTCACTTAGGAAAGCATACAGCTGCTCTGGAATAACCTGAAGATGGAGGAGAAAGACATTTGACAGGGAGCACTAGAACATGGCAGGAACATAACAAAGGTGATGAGAACTGTGAAAAGGATCTAATAGACTTCTTGTAAAGTACAGAGCATCTTAGAGATAAAAGTCTCTAAGTAGAATATGAAACTTTTTTAGTTTCTCTGCACTTATAATTCAAAAAGAAAGAACAGGTTTTGGACAAATACCCATTCTTCCCTCTACAAACCAACTGTATCCTGGATTTGCTACCTAATAAACAAACAATATGCACGTAACAAAAATCCTGGATGACCAAGACACACAGATGCAACATACCATGACCTGCTTTTGCCAAAACATGGAAAAGGCACTTTTTGTATAGAAAATCATGATTAAGGAAAATGACTTACCTGAGGGAAGCCACCCACAGAACAATTTATGACGGACATTTGATGACTGCTGAAATCTTTCCACAAATAACTATGAAGGATTAGCTACGAAATTGTCATTCTGTTTGCAGGTAAACATTTTAGGTTTTGGAGACACTAGGACTTGCACAATGTATTATTATCCCAGCAATGTAACTATTACATTTAAATAACATACTGCTGCCCCTGGGAAATATGACTTGGATTCAAGATAGTTTATAGCTATAAGTTCAGTCTGGCAACAGGTAAGCAATTGAGCCTTTGTTAGGGTACAGGGGTACAATAACTGAATAAAACAGTGAGATTTCACTTGGATGGGTATGGATATCCATTTCTTAATGGACATGTTCACAGATTCTTTATAAAATCCTATTTTATTTATATATATGTGTGTGTGTATACACACATAGACACAGGGTAGCATCAAGCAAACTGAATGATTGAGAAAAAACTATGAAGAAATAACTCTGAAATCCTTGAAGAAAGCCAGTGGTTACTCAGTCTTCATATCTTCACTTCCCATTCTCCAGGCATCTGAAACATAACTCCAGTTACCTGCAGTCTCACACAAGTAAGTGACCAGCAGATGGGCAAATTTTCAAATCATGTTTTATCCATCGATTCCAGCTCATTTTTTCCTCTTCAATATCCATCTTGCCCATTCTCCACGCTCTGTGACTTTGAAGAGACCTTGAAGATACAAAACTATCAAAGTTTAAGAATTATCCTTTCTCTACTCTACTTGTGGAGATATGGAGCTTTATGATAAATTACACCAGCTAGTGCAAAACTCTGCGTGAATATCAACAATGTTGGTGACTGTTTCTTGGACCATGTCTTGCACTACATTCTCAAAATGGCAATACATGATTTGTGATGGTGGAAACATTTCACATCATCAATGCAAGGTGCAGTAATAAACTAAAAAGAGGAAGAGAGATGGAAGGTTGGCTATTTCTAGGTCTGAAATTCCCTTGGACTACTATCTCCAAAATAAGGGGAGAGGTGTGAAGTTGAGACAGGATTTTGCTGTCCCTCTTGTTAATGGGACCACTGTTTGAATAACTTGAAAATTGCTGCTGGTAGACTGCAGTGAGCATTCAAGCATGACACTTCTTTTTTTGCATCAGAAATATACTTGCAGTGGAAAAAGACATCAAAACACAGAGTGCCAGACATAGTTTACTAGGGAAGTAGCATTCATCGTTCTCATCAGTGGTTGGAAAATGATGGAGACAGGATCCTGACGTAGTCAGACTGCTGGCCTTACAAAACACAGACTTTGGCAGTATTACAAGCAAAATGACACCTGAAAGACTTTGATAATTTTAGCTTTTGCTGCTTCTAACTCATAGAAAGAGCAAAACCCAAACAAATGACCAGTGCAAAAGTCAGAGCTCTGAGCAGGCTCTGAGCAGGTAACTACAGTTTTTATGGTGTGGCAGCAACAATGGCCCACTTTTAGACAACCATCTGCTGGATGCTCAGAGAAAGCTAGTCATAAAGTGAGACAAATCATTGTTAAGAAGAAATGTTAATAAGCACATCCCTAGCCCTTGTATAAAATACACACAAAAAAATCAACCCTAGGTATTCCAGTGTCTGTTCAATAAAGTTGTCTTAATCTTTTGAAATATTTTTTTCCATATCCACATATTGCTTCTCAGCCAAGACTTATTCAGAATACACCACCTGCTTCTTTATACAATCCTATATTATAACTGGGCATGCTTTCAACTTCCTAGTCTTTTCCTGAAGTAGAGGTTAATCCTCCTTAGAGTCTTGGCTTTTATTCTTGGAGGTTTGCCTTTTATTTCCCTTTAATTTTGCTCAAGGAAGTTCTGCATTTCATAAAAGTGTTACATGAAATTGCTTTGGAAATCAAGTGGTGATGCTCAGAGCATATTACATTTGAACTACAGAAAAATCTCCAGGAATATTTTCTATTAACGTTCTCTGTTTTAAAAAATAGCTCATTTATTTTTGATTTTTATGCCAGTAGTTTTCAAAATGTCAGAACTTGTTGCTGTCCAGATTTCATCTGGGATACTGTTAATTTTCTTCCTAGTAGCTCCTGTAGTTGTGTTTTGCATTTAGGATGAGAATAATGTTGATAATACACTGGTGTTTTAGTTGATGCCAAGTAGTGCTTACATTAAGTCATGGCCTTTTCTGCTTCTCACCCCACTCCACCAGCCAGTAGGTTGACAGGAAGAAGTAACTGGGAAAGGACACAGTGGGGACAGCTGGCCAAAACTGGCCAGAGGGAAATCCCACACCATACGATGCCACTCTCAGTAAAGGAAAGCTGACTGAGGGGGCCACTGCTTGGGAGCTAGCTGGGCATCAGTTGGCAGGTGGTAAGCAATTGCATTGCTCATCACTTGCTTTGTATATTCTAATTCTATTATTATTATCATCATCATTATCATGTCTTCTTTTTCTGTCCCATTAAATTGTCTTTATCTCAATCCAAGAATTTTACTTTTTTTCCATATTTTTTCCCCCATCCCACTACAGCTGTGTGGTGACTGCCTGCCTGGTTAAACTATGACAATTGCTTATTGCTACAGAAACGCAGGAGAGATGATACACACTGTGCCTAGGTAAAACCTTTTTGGCTTTTGCAAACGTAAACAGGTGCAGCAATACCGGCAGCTTTTGTAGCTCATTTCCCTACACATATAAAACCCCACCTTATGAACATAATGTTCATAAACATCAGTGGTTTGTTTAGTGAGCAGGAGACTGTTGCTCTGGCCTGTGGATCCTGGGAAAATGCACATTAACCTTTCTGAAACTCAATGACACAGGACAAGATATTAGTTTAAATACAAGCCAGAGCTGTTCCAAAGTTATTGAATGTTACTTGGATTAAAAAAATCTCACATTTTCTTTCATGTTGGAGATCCTGGTTGTCAGATTTAGTTTAGTAATTAGCAGTACAGAGTACAAAAAGAACACACAACCACACAGCAAGGTGAAGGCATGTTACTTGATTAGGGCCTCAAACATTGTACAGCAAGGATGTCACCAGCCAGACTGCACGACCAGACTGACTGAGAAGGAAATACCAAGTAGTGTAAGAAAAAAATAACTTTCTCATCTCCTGCAGACTGGGTCTGCTTCTGGATTGGTATTAATGGAAGAGTAGAGGAGCAGACCTAAGTAAACTGGATGCTGTTTGCAGAGCTGAATGGGAGAACATTAAGCCTTAGTTTCCTGGGCTGTTTTCAGACAGGAGAACTTTCACTTCACCCTTCAATTTCACAAGGAAGAAGGCTGAACTATTCTTTTAGTACATAATAAAAGCAGAGATACTAACATGCCAAACACGTCCTAAGGCTTTAGCTGAGGTGATTACTCTAGCTAGCCTTTCACCCTTGCCTAGGCTTAAAGAGTCTCAATGTGTGTAGGTTTAGTTATTAAACTGATAACTTGTAAAATGGTAGCTTATAAAAATTTATAATAAAACATGGAAGATACTTTTATATACATTTACATTCAACAGTATCTATTACAATCATAGGTCTTAGAAATCCTTTAAATCTATCTAAAATCACATAAAACCTCCTACAAATGTATCACCTTTACCCCTCTAATACATAGATAAGAACATAACATCCAGATAAACTGATGTACAAACAGCTGACTGGTAAGTTCACACCTGGTTTCTTCAATTCTTTGTGCTGGGGAGCAAGAAAAAAAATTAAGTAAAAAAATAGATAAAAAATCATGACTATCTGATAGAGAGAGAACGAGCTTGGAGTTCATAAGGCACAAGTTCAGAGATTTCTATTCTCTTTCACTACAGGAAAAACATTAACGTGATATTGAGTGTCTGAAAGACTTTCTCTAGGAGTGTACAACTTCCACATACAATCAATATAAGCCTCAGGCTCACTACATATTTGAACCTGAGATGTATTTTGGCACTGGAAGATAGCCAGTCAATTTAGGAGTATGCATTGAGGGAGATATGCAAAATAATTTCTCATGAGAAAGAGTTCGTTTGTGGAGCAAATGCAAAGTAGAAGAGCAAAAATCAAGCATCTTATTTTCCTCTTTCTGTGTCTGCAGGTGCTATACAGTACACTGAGGTAAAATGTGGAGGGAAGGTAAGAAATAAATACAACCATAATCGGTTATACTTCTGATGAAAAGCCCTCCTCCTATCCCTGGAAAGCAGAAGTGGTCTCAAACTCCACTTGAACTAAATCACGTGAGAATCATTATTCCATCTGAAACACAAAGCATATATTAGCACTAAATAATTTCTATGAAATCTGGACTATGTAATTCATTCTACATGACCTCCTCCCCTGGAGATTTTATTTCATTAACAAAATACAAAGCTCTTGTTAAAAAAAAAAATAAATTACACAGTTCAGCACTTCCACTTAAAAAAATACCTTGATCTTAAAGAAAGCAGTCTCATGAGTTTAATGACTCTTTGTTGATTACTTTCCATTAAAATGGACAAAAAAATATGGTTTTGTAAGCAGCAAGTTAACCTTTGAATTGAAATACACCTTCTTGACACCCCCTCCTCTCTCCCCTGTCTTGCTCTCTCTATTCCCTCCCCTTTTAGATATTTATTATTTACCTCCTTTCTGCTCTGCTGTACAAGCTTTTACCAAGGAATAGTCTGATGAAAAACAAAGCCTGGTTTCTTGCCAGGAGTGTATGGGGACTGGTGACAAACTGTCCCATTGCTCGGCTCTCCATCTCATGCGTACACACAGTTATCAGAAGGGAAGACTGTCACAACAGTTTCTAAACTGAAGAAAGGACATTAGCATCGCGTTTTGTGCCTCTGTTTCTCCTGTAGACCAGTTGCCCTTATGGCAACCATTTCCAAGAGACACAAGTAGCTCAGTACTGCTCCCTGCTGCTTTTTCCAGTTTTTGCAGCAGCAGCTTGAAACTGTCATTGAGAAGAGAAATCCGTGAGTGCAGGATAAAAAAAACAGAAGAGGAAGATCACTTCAAGTGCTTCATTCTGTGGTTAAATTAAACTCAAGACCTCTTCCCATTCACTCCTTCTCCTACCCTTACATGAGACTTGCTTTCTGAACTGTCCCCTCTTTGAATTCTAGAGAGGAAAAAAACATCTATTTCTTGAAGTTTGGTGCCTGATCTCATACAATATTCAAACTACCTTTTCAAAGAAGAATGCACGCTATAAAGAACACACCACGCATTATTTGTCACTTCTACATATTAGTGCACTGCAGCTGACTGCAAATAAGTCAAGCTGTTTTGTTCCTAAAGCAAATGGAAATATTGGGGGAAGGCAGTTAACAGCTCCCTAAAAGAGCAGGGATCATTTGCAAACAGTTGGGAAATACAATTGGCTCATTCCTACTTCTTAACATGTTTTAGCTAAATGATCTGGGGTTCTGTCAGCCACTGTGGTCTAAGAAGGTACAAGAGAAGCTGCATTCAGTCTTGCAGTAGGTCTGCAAATGCAACTGGACAACTGTCAGTACCCAGAAGGGATACAAGGGGAGATAACAGGAATAACACAGAGCTCTCATTCTCATCTTATCTACTACTCAAGGAACAGCCACAGCAGGACTGGCCAAGTTGCTCAGCTCCACTTCAGAAGTCTCAAAACAACCTATCTTGTCTGGAGCAGTGGTTAAGACAGCACATCATATATGGCCATAAAGAGCAAAAGAATGGAAGCTTGTGCTTTGCCTACTAATGGAGTTCTGTGGCTTTATCAGGCACCAGTAGAAAACTTTGATCAAATACCCTGACTATCACTGAAGCAGACAGTTCTGCTGTTAAAAGATTTATAGCTATTAACAGCACACAAGAGTACAATATGTTGGAAACAGTTATTGAGTGAACATGTGAGAAGGGGTTTCGAAAATGAGACATATGCATATTGAGCCTAATATGCTTTAATAGCAAGTGTCAGAAAATGTCAGGAAGGTTGCAGAATACTGAAGATCATCCTCTTCCTATAGACGTAACCACTCTGAAGTGTTCATACCAATGGGTTCGGAATTGTCTCAGTTGGAATGGGAAGGCAGACCTGATCATGCAGTGATTTGAACACTCTCTCCCTGATGTACTTCCAAAGCAGCCTGACCTTGTTAGCCAGGGAGCTGCAGGCAACTAAGACATCAGAGAAATTGCTGGCAGTAACAGGGGGCTAAAAACTTGGGTAGGGAGGATCATCTTTAAGCAACCAGACTTAAGAGCTCTAGTTTCAGATGCAGCTCTTTGACCTGTGTGAAGTCTGTGAGCATGAAATTGGGATACTGTATTTTTATCTTTATTCTACTTAGAACACACAACCTCATTAAAGCGAGAATCACACAAGAACACAAAAGTTAATTACAACAGGAATCACACAACTGGACAACACTTGCCACTACATATGGCTGTCTGTCTGATGTCAGTCTTTGCTGAGACTTCCAGACCCAAGTAAAATTCAAAGAAGTAAAATGCAAAGACCAAGCAACAGTAAACTGAAGAATGTTCCTTCCCCAACTGACTGCATTCTGTTAAGGAAAAGAAAAGCCAAAACCAGTAAATTTTAGGCTGAAAGCCTCTGATGTCGAGGATTTAAAACTCAGTAAATACTTCATAAAAGTACTGGATTTATATCTTTATCATGCAAGGGTCATGCAACAATTACGGACTAGGACAGATGGATTTTTCAGGTAGCTTTGTGTTTTGCTCTGATGCAGGTTTCAGCTCAAGTACCTGAGACCTTCCAGTTTGTTCTGGGGGAGCGGGATTAGTCTCACATACTGATTTTGAATTTCTAACTTTCCGGTTGTTACTCCAAGTGCCTGTTAGACATGCTTTCTGCAGGTTAATGTGTACAGCCTAGTCCATTCAATTCCTCTTGCTATGCAACTTTCATAGCTTCAGTGCTTAGGGGATGAAGAGAATCTTGTTATTGTTTTAACTTTGCCCCTAGTATCAATGTATATTTCCACACTTATATCAAGAACAAAATAACATCAAGAAAATTAAGACATGCTGCAAAGAGACAGCTGTTTGGCTTTAATTTATACATGCAAGTTTTATGACCGCTCTGATTGGAAACCTAAATAATATGAGAAAACCATGAAACATGGCTCCTATTATGCAGCAGTAGCTAACCTTCCCAGCAACAGAGGCACTATTCAGTATCTTATTGCTGGTGTTCAGTTGCTGGTGTCCTGCCATCCATGTCTGAGTAAGAAAAATGACTCTTCGCCTTAGAATTCACAGCACTTAAATTCAGAGGAAGTTTAGCATGACTCTACCAAGGAGAGGTGCTTAAATAAGTCAGGTGTCTTATCAGAGATTGCCTGGGAAGAAAATGTGGTAGAAAACTTTAAGCCATTGATTTTATTTGCAGCATAACTATATGGACCTCTGGACAAAGCAGTTTTGAGGAGTGCACGACTGGTAAAGCTGGCTGAAGGAAAGACCAGTCTGAAATAGCCTGGAGATCACCAGCTACCCCATGGGAACATTCATCCAGATGAAGCAGACATACAGTGGCAGGGCTAACAATGAAAATTTTTAGAGAGAGTGATTCATTTCCTCTTTTTCCTTTTTAGTACCATCTGGCAATGTGAATACAAGACTAGAAGCAAGAAATGCAGTTGTGTTCAACCTGACAGAAACCGACTAACAAGAACTGTTTTCAGTGAGACAGAGAGCTGTAAGCATGTATTTTACACTGATTTTATAACTGCAAGGAACTCCCAGATTTCTTCCTGTCAAGAAGGTCATATGGTGCCCTGGTGAGTGACCTTAAACAGCAACCCACTGAATGATTAAGGACTTCCAAAACAGTCCATTTATATACTCTGTGGGGTTTGTATAAACTGCATTCATTTACCTACAATGCATTACAAATAGCACAGTTTTTCAGCATAGAAAACTCTATGCTACAGGAGAATGAAGAGTTAAAAAGGAAGCAAGGTGTCCCACAGACAACTTTTGAAATCACATTCAAATGTGTGCCAAAACTGATCTTCACTTCTGTCTGTAATGCTGGCCCCACACAAGCCATCACACTTTTCCTAAAGCTGCGTATGCTTCCATACATGGGAATTGTAATGCCTCTTTCTTCTGTAAAAAGAAAGCTGGAAAGCAAGGCAAAGAGAACAAGGACCTGTCCTCGCAGGAATGTCCGCTTTGGCCTAAATTTCCCACGTCAGGTGAAACAGGCTCTGTGCATGCCCTTGTTGGTCAAACAGAAATCAGATTTAAAGCACTCTAAAGGTGCTTTAGCAAAAGGTGCTTCATTGCTTTACAACCATTACTCATGTAGGCTGTTTTCCAAAGGTGTACGCATAAAAGAACATGTTAGTTTCAAGGAAGTCATGCCTTTCCCAACCAAAAAAAAAAAAAGGGGGAGGGAAAAGGGGTTACTGCACGAGCTGAGCCACTCCACACCCAGCCGCCAGGGCTTGCTGTACGTGGTCTCTGGGAGTTCACAGGGAGGCAGTGACTTTCCCATTTAAGCAGCTACAAGCTTTCATTCATTCATTCTTTCATTCATTCCTGTTTGAGAGCTTTTACAAAGAAAGGACTAGTCTTAGGGCCTTTTGTTACTAGGAAGAAAGCATTAGCAGAGAATAGGCTTTTCACCTCATTCAGTTTTCACAAGACCCTGATTTGGACTAGGTGCCTGCTCTCCATCACTAACCTGCTACATCTTAAGACATCAAACCTTTAAACTGCCTTCTTGAGAAAGTCTCCATTTCCCACACTACATGCCTTAAAATAATACCCAATATGACACACACTACCAGCCTAGGAAGGAAGAATTTGCTTTGCCCTTGCCTAGCTGCCAGTATAGAGGAAGCTGCTTGCAGCAGCCCTGAAGCACTAAACCAGTAGGAGGAACCTCAGAAAACACACAAAAAGTTCTTCACAGCTCTGTGTAGGTGTTAGATACACAAAGGAATTCATTAATACTAGTGGAATACATGTTATCTTTCAATTATTTCAACTGTCAGGCTCTTTAGGGAGGTTTTCATAAAAGTTTCAAAGCATCCCAAACAAATCACCAGATTTAAATTTCCACCACATTAGAACTTCAAGGGTCTTTAAAGCAGTTCTAAACTTTGCAAACAACTACAGCTCAGTTCCAACACAAAATACTCAGGATGTTAAATGACACAGATGTACTTACCTATTGCATCATTTACAAAGCAAAGCACTTAAAACCCAAGCAGTGAATATTAAAGGCCATAATAAATTTTACATTGCCTACATAACAAACATACATTATTCATATATAATTCACATTTACATAAAAGGAATACATTTTTCATCATTACAGGATAACCTTTACTCTGACCTGTGGATTTTCTCGATGTATTTGTTGTACTACTTTTAGTTTCTAAATATTTTATATTAAATGTTACATAGGAAATTCGTTAACTTTCTGAACTGACAATTTTAATTAGTTTTTCCAGAGAGTAGCATTGAACATACAGTTTCATAACGTGTATAACAGTGTTGATTTATGGAAAAATTATGCATCTTGATTTGCATTTGGGAATGATTAAAGTATTATTAATGTGTAGATACATCTTTTAAGTTTGTATTGGGATTACAGTTGAAGGTTAGTTATGAAAACAAGCTTTTAATCCTTCAAAACCCCTGACTCTGCATTTGAGCTATAAGTCAGATGCAAAGGGATCCTTAATATTCCTTCCAATCTGCAATTGGATCAGATAACTGTATAGTCAACACAAAGGCTCCTTTGTTCCAGGCAGTCATGCATGTGCTTACAGTTGCTACTTTGAGCAGACCCACAGGACTCAATATGTGGATCAGGTTTAAGACTGTGTGAGGAGATTAAATTTGTTTCTTAGTAAGCATAGGGCAGTAGGATCAAAAGGGATCTCCTTGGTCATCTTTCTTCTGGTTACAGCAGTGTAAAATATTTACATATTGATTACATCATGAAGATGCTATAAAGTTGATGATGGTGTTAAGTATTCATCTATGTAATTCTCATTGCTTCTGCAGCCTAAGTATTTCAACACACTAATGTAATTTGGCTATTCCGCTGCTTCTGTGACAGATTGGATGACATGCAAAACTTGCCCACAAATCAACATTCATCTTTTAATTACTTGAAATGATTTATTGTGCTAATGAGATAAAAAGAACCCACTAAGTTAAATACGTTTCAAAATGTTTAGAGGATTACGGTCACAGTTCCCATTCTAATTCTTGGAAACAAAGGCAGATCCATACAAACTCACTATTAATGCTTGAAGCCAAACCCCAAGATTTAAATTCATCTGTAGTTTTGGTTAATCACACTCTAGACCCAGACTCTGTTGAGATAGCATATGATCCCCTAACATTAACCAGCTTTTTACATAACGTGTGGTTTCTGGCAGTTGATTTTTTTGCTGGCATTCTGTTATGTCAGTCTCTTGAAGTCTGTCCATACTAAAGCCATAGATCCGTTCTTGAATCTCAGTTGTCTTTGCTTGCTGATGAGAATTTTGAATGTAAGACAGGAAGCTGAAGGGGAAATGAGGAAAAAAATCAATTAAAGGACAGCAAGAATGCTTTGAATGAAAGGTGTAAAAAAATGCAAGTCAATACAAGAGAAACCTATCAATTTTCTTATTGTGACTATATTAGAAAACTGTGTCTTCTGCTTGCCAAAAGCATGAAATCAGTCATTCTTCCCTTTATCATTATAGATTATGGTGACATGACTTAAGTACGGTATGAGGTGAGATCTAATTATCAACTGATGAGTCATGCTATACAATTCTAGTTGTAATCAGTCATGTTCTAAACAGAATCCAAGTTACATGCTGGTAATTATCCACTGTGGATGGAAAGATGTGATGATTTATTTTTCAAACTGGCAGTGCCATCTGATACATTTACAAAAAGGCTACAAAAAGAATTAACTGTCTAACAAAATATTTACACAGAATGAAAAATACCTACATTTCTTTGGGGATCTCAGCCCTAGATTTCAGTCCTGAATGGTAATGGTCACCTCACAGTCCACCATTTCCTATGTGAATCCACACTGTCTTTTCCCAGTATGTCTCTTCATATTTTATACTGAACTTACTGTGCAATTTTATTGCCCAGTCTTTCAGTCCTGCAAAATCCTTCAGCTTTTCTTCAGTTTATCTTTGTCCTGAGAAAACCTGGTATCATCACCACCGCTCATCCCCTTTCCTATGTCTTTCATGAATATGTTGACCACCATAAGTCTTAACAGACAGCCACGCAAAACTCTACCGACCGTTTTGTGTTGGATTCCATTCCCATCTTAATTGATTATTTATCCATGATAATTTAT
Source organism: Neopelma chrysocephalum (assembly GCF_003984885.1). Classification (NCBI taxonomy): domain Eukaryota; kingdom Metazoa; phylum Chordata; class Aves; order Passeriformes; family Pipridae; genus Neopelma; species Neopelma chrysocephalum. The sequence goes on from NW_020897715.1 coordinate 8,808,241, forward strand.
CTTATCCACTGCCAGCCTGGTTTCCCTAAAAGCCTTTGTCAGAAGCCCCTTAACATTTAAGTAAGATTTATTAATAAATTTGTTTTTATGCATGTTTGCTAGTCCCTTCAAAGGAGGAAAAAGGCTTATAAAACTGAACTTAAAAGCAGTCATGAAGACTTTTCTCAAGTAGGTCATGTTTTTCCATGTTTATATGCATCATTTATAGTTTCCACTAATTAGCTGGTGAAAATGATCAAACTTAGAGGCCCCCTACACTGATAGAACAAATAGTTGTAATATTTGTCAGTCTTCTGCTACCAAAGTCTTCCCAGTACTTTTACTAACTCCACTAATTCACCTGCAGTTATCTTCCATTGCTAATACCAGCTGATTCTAGTTTTCTGTTTGTTAGTGATCACTTTGTCTATTTTCTCTTAACCTTTCCTAAGGTTGCTTCAAACTCAGTTCAATCCTCTGTGATTGTCCCCCCAAGCCCCAATACAGGTTTCTGACACTTGATTCAAACTTGGGCTGTCCGAAGCCATCAAAGGAAAAATGTTCCAAAGAAAATAGACAACTACTGAAAAATATGAAGTTTAAATACTCTAGGTAGAGCATGCAGCCTGATATAGCCACCTCCTTTGTTTGCTGTCCCCAAGACTTGTGCTACTTCAGATAAATACTGACATTTACCACACAAGCCTTTACCTACCAGCAGACAGTGGTAGAACAGCCCCAATTACCTCAAGTCTTCCACATCATGTGATTTTTTTTTAAAGACCTTTCTTGTGAGCTTAGGGTTTCTGGATTTTGACCTTGGTAATGTTTGAGGGGTCATATGCTGGGAGCCCTTATGGAGCAAAACAGCTGGATTTCCCAAGGAAACTCAGCCGCAAGTAACAAGCAATTCACCTGCAAGGCAGCCTGGAAGAACAGACTGGAGACAAGAGGCTTTGTCAGCCCAAGCATAGCTCTGAACAGAAACATAAACATATGCTTCAGACACCTCTATTAGGCTGAATCCTGCCAATGGGGTTGTTGCTCTTCTTATGAGACCATAAAGAGAGTCTATTTGGCTCAGCACCCAACTTCTAGATGATTATTATTAGGAGAGATAGATTCTATCTTTTGTGATTCAGATTCTCCTTCATAAAACATGGGGATCAGAGTCCTGCCCTGTACCTCAGGGGGAAAAACACATTAAATATTTCAAAATGCTCTGATACAGCTCTTGGAATGAAACTCTCAAAATTAATGTTTTCCAGGGAACTCAGAGAGAATTCAGAGCAATTAGTTCTGTTAATTGCTGTATTTTGGAATTTTGTGCACATTTAAAGAAGTTTCTCGTTCAGCTCAGCTGAAGACTATTTTAAGTTGTTTAAGACAGCTTAGACAAGGACCGTGTCCTCAAAACTGAATGCTACGAAAGTAATACTGTTTGGGTACTTTGGAATTTTATACTAATTTTACACCATTTTACTCTAGACATTCACAAAAAGAATGTGTGTGACAAAATGAAATGTAATAACAGTTTTTTAATATTGGAGAAGTTTAAGTTTTAGTTGGAAGCTCGGGCTGATTTTTATTTTATCATATCAATTTGATCTTCTAAAATAAATATAAAGTTAATATAGAGTTTATAAAATAGGTATTATTATTTACTTAATGGCCCATAACAACTTCCATAGAGAATTTATATTTCACAGATCATTGACTTGATAGATTGTGACAGCTCTTCTGAAGATGTTCTGGTCTAGTGGGTCATTAGAGGTAGCATGCACAGACAGTAAATCCTTGTCCTAAATATCCTACTAACATTTTGCTCAAAACAGTTAAGTGAATGGGATCAAAGTCTGTTCAAAATATTTATTTTATTTTTAAAAGGCAAACCAGCATGAGGCACATTACAGACTATTAGCTAGCAAATGCTCGAAAAAGTCATGTTGCAAATTATACAAATGTTTTTATGTATGCACTGTTGACACAAGCAGACATATCACAAAAGATAGAGGAAGAAAAAGGATTGTCTCAAAGAACTTACACTTTAACCCTTATCCCCCAAAGATTTCCCTTGTTGGATCTTAATTGCTACAAGATATCTAGTACCAGACCTCAAGACAACATATAGCCTTCCTCCTGTGAATTACCCTTTGTTTTCACAGAAATTGTTTGCCCAGGCACCTACTTCTTCTTGCATGATTTCAGACTAGTTTTAGGAAGTAGGGGAATCCATCAGGAAATAAGAAGGAAAACAACGAGCAGAAAGGCTGCAGTAATCATGAACCATCACTTCTAGACAATGTGTACAATTTTATGATCCTGTTAATCTCTTGTTAAAATAAAGATGAGCATTACTCATGCTCCAGGATCCAGAAATTGGCTGAAACAAGCCTTTTTATTTTTTTCCATTCAACCTCAAATTAAAATAAATAATTCCTCCAGCTGCTCTTGCATCTTGTCAAAAGTGCACAATCTAAGCTAGAAGCTTTTTACTAAAATAAGACATACTGAAAACACTGAGATCTTGAATTATAATGCTGAGAATGGCATCACTCAGCCTCTGGTTTAAATGCCAAAAACGTAGTTGATATTCACAGATCAGATATACAGCAACAAGCTACAACAGAAGCATGCAAACAAAATACCGGATAGAAAGACAGGGGAGGAGGGAATATATTAATAGAATGGTCAATAAACAATATTACGTGAAAAAGAGGGTAGCATTTTGACTTAAGTATGCTTAGATTCAGGATAAAGGACATCTCACACTTGGCCCAGGGCTGCTACTGAGTACTTCAGAACAGCTCTCCAGAGGACACAAATGAAGAGCAAGTCACTCTAGAGGTAGCTTACCAACCTCTTCTCACCAAAGTTTAAAAAGAGGGTGATTTTAAACCAGCTGCTGCTTGGGAGTAGAGGAAAGCTAAAGGAACAGAAAACCTGTTAACAACAAAAATGTCAACAGAGAGGTGTGGAAATTGTAGAGGGATATATAATGAACAGCACAGAAATACAAAGGTCAGTTTAGCAGTAGAGGAAGGCACCCCTTCTGCCTGAAAACAACTGCTGTCTCTCCTAATGAAGCCCTACTATGCCACCAAAAAAAAAAAAAACAAAATAGAAGGTTCGGTATTTTTATGTTTGTGTTGGCAAGTTACCAGCTAACTTAAAATTAGTTTATATTAAATAAACCAGCAAACATCTCATGGAACATGCTGATGTACCCATGATTTGCTTTTGGACCTTTGGCAGTAACATCCATCTTACAAGTATCCATAGTTTTACACAAAATATGGTGCTATGACCAGCACCGTTCCTTCCCTGCCTGCGTTTTATAAAGCAGAGCTGAACAGCAGTCACCTCCATACAGACAATACATGCTGGCAATATAGTTGCTTGCATGTAGACCTGAGCAGACAGAGGTTCTTCCTAGAGCCCTAAGTGAGGCAGTGATGTCTTGAGGAATATAAGACTTCTTCCCTGCCTTTCTTTTTCTCCTTGTGTAGGATACTTCTGTTTTGCACCTAACAATGCAAACATCATGCTTTTACTAATCATCAATATGGCTCATTAAGCTTTATAACATAGATTGAATATAATATTAACCAGTCTTTAGTCTTACTGTATTTTTGGTATTGTTGATCATATGCTTTGATACCATATCACATTTTGTTTGGGACAACATATTTATAGACAGGACCTATATAGACAGGGAGGTAGAAAGACCAGATGAAACAAGCTCTCGGAGCTATTACCAACTTAAAAATACCAGTTTTAAACTTTCTGCTTTTTGAAAATAATGAAATGAGAATGCACCAAGCTTTCATACTAGAAGTGGAGAGGGACAGATTAGAAAGTACTTCCTCTGCAATCTTTTAGACAGGATAATAGATAATGTCCTGAGGTGTTAAAATGGCTGATTAGCTCATTTTCTCCATGCTTCCTCAAATCTCACTTGCATTGTCTTTCACACTCCTGGCAGGGATCTGTGACTACTGCTTATTTTCCTGGGCCACTGGGCTGAATCTTACATTGCCTGGCAGAAAGGACAGAGAGTGCTCACTTAGGGCAGAACATGGGATTCAGCAAAAATAAACTGAATAATCACATCACAGCCACTTGGGACAGTATGCCAATGGGGAGGTGACTCATTTACACAAATTGCTTTATGCAGCAGGTTTTGTTCCTTGCTTCTATCTAAGAGTGCTTCATGGCTGGATTTCATGTTTCTGAAATGTGTTTATTACTCAAAGTTTATTGTGTATAAAAGAGGCTGCACAGTCTGTAGGATGATGACTGACTATTGACTGTCACGATTATCTTCAAAGAGTGCTCTTCAGTAAAACTGATTGCTCATATGTGCCATGGATTGGACACATGAAATCTAATAAATGCCAAAAAGCAAAGGGCTTCCAGTGGCCCTGCAGAGGTGAGTGGCAGACCTACAGAATTCTAGAAAATAATCCTAATAATGCTATCTTTTACTAAATTCAGGGCTCCCTCCTGGAGGATTATTGCAAAGATCCAATCCATTAAAGCCACATATTTTTTTTTTCTGTTTACAACTAGAAAAATGAAGTTTAATTTTATTATCACATCCACAAAGCAAATGTCCACATGTGCATTTTTGCATGAAGGGTGAACTACCGAGATTCTGTCTCATGTTCCTGTCTGTGTGGTTAAACTGCAGCTTGGATTTTCCCACCATCTCAGCTGTGCAGCACATTTCCATACACTCTCTTAATTAATTTTCTGGACTCAGGTTTTGAACCTGATGTTTTTGGAGCAACAAAGTTCTGGACATGTTATCAGTATCTATCCCACATATGTCAGCCCTTCACTTGCCTGTCAGTGTGACTGATGGACTGCACCCCTCCTCTCCCTGCTGCCACTCGAGTTTCCATGAAGGGCCTCGTCCCTGGTGTAACAGTGTCACTAGTAGGCCAGAGCTGAGGGGGACAGCAGGATGACTGGCATTTCCTTTGTTTTCTGTAGCTCTTTCTGATGATATTAATGGATTAACAGCTGTCCTCAGGCACCACACTACTGCTGGACCAGTTATTGTTAAATACCTTTGAAAACATATTCTCTTTCTTCAAATATAGGAAAAGCAAAAGTATAGCTTTGCTTCCCCACAACAAATAAGAAGCCTAGAAACTGCTGAAGCATATTCTCTTTAATTTTATTTAATAAAGCCTGTCCCTATCAAGATTCTCCAAACTCATTTTTGAAGATTCCCTCCTTGGTTCACTGCCTGAATATTTGCAACACCTAAAAAGTTTGTCAGAATAAGAAGTAAATAAATTTGATAGCTAAACAATACCATTTTTTGGCTTGTTCTGGTTTTATATTTTGCAGAAGGAAGATTTCAGAAGATCATCATATAGCAAAATATACTTATAACAATTACCTATTATTTTTGTGAATTTCTGACTTTTTTTTTATTTGCCCCAAACATTTCATCTTTACAAAAACTTTACACTGTAAAAGACTGTAAAAAAGACAGAGAAAAAAAGATTGAATAAAAGACAGGATTAAAAAAAAAAGTACAAGACTACTTGGTACAGATTATAACTATCAAAAGCTTTCCCTTTTGAAAACTGCTTACAGAGAGTGTAGATGCACATGGACTACTTTCATAGCTGTTGCGTTGCCAGAATAGCAGGAGGAAAGCCCTGTGGCAGAGATGGAATGCCACGCAAAAAGGTGCTGGAGAACCACTGGCACGAAAGAGAGCATTTCACATGAAAACAAATGGTCGTGTTCCGCATGGTTTGAAGGATCGTCTTCCAGCTCAGGCACTAGGCTGAGACTCTGAAGATCTTGGTTTGGTTTCCAGTTTTGCATTAGTCCTTCTCTGACCTTGAGCCAGGGAGTGTGTCAGTTAAATTCAGCCTTTCTATCAGAGTGATAACCCTGTGTGCAACAGTATTTCATTTCTTTTGACTGCAAGCTTTCTGAGGCAGGAACTATCTCCTACTGTGTGGTTGTACAATGTGTTTAGTGCACTTGGGCTTCTCAGCTGGGGCCTTTAAGCTCTAGTAATGAGGATAAAGCTGATTTAGGAGATAGGGGGTTTTTTATTGCAATTGTCAGTTGTGCTTGACTAGTTCAGATCGATCTTCAGGCTTTTGCTAATCTGTTAATTTAATGCAGTATGCTCAGGAATCTGGGAAATACATACCTGAAATAACTTACCTGAAAGGATTCTGTAGCCAGGAGAGTGTTGTTTCCCGAGGAAAGAGTAACAGAACAAGAGGAAACAGTCTCAAGCTGTGCTAGGGGAGGTTTATACTATATACTAGGAAAGATTGCTTCGCCAAAGGGGTTGTCAAGCACTGGAACTGGCCACCCAGGAAAGCGGTTGAGTCACCATCACTAGAGGTCTTCAAAAATATGTGTAGATGTGGCACTTAGGGACATGGTCTACTGGTGGACTTGGCAGTGTTAGGTTAAGTGTTGGACTTGATCTTACGGGTCTATTCCAACCTAAAGGATTTTATGATTACATGATGTTATATTTACTTTTCTTTATCCAGTTTGAAATCTGGTTTTCCCTTCTGTCAATTCAGTGAACCTACAGAAGTATCTGAAGGCCCTCCTGAGACAGCAGCTCAGGAAAACAGCGTTTACCACAATGCTGTGGATGCTAAAAGAGTAAGGTGAACGCTCTTCTGCTTGTTGGACTTAGAACTCTGTGACAGGCAGTATCCATTTCAACTGATTGCAGTTTCACTTCTTGTGAGCTGCTGTGAAGAAGATTGTCTTCTCTCACAGGGAAGGCTGTGGGACTGGGAGGAAGACCCAGGTAAGAGGAACGCTCCCTGAGCACACAGTTAGGTGCAGCCTTCTGCAACAGGGGTAGAAGGTTCCTGCAACAGAGAGCAGATGGTGCCTGCTTGGGTTGTGGGGACTCTTTTTGCAATGGGATAGGTGAGAGCGAGCCAAGAATAAGAAAGCCTGAAGGGAATCTGAGGCAGACCCAGAGGAGTCTGCTGAAATAACATGGGAACAGACAGCCAGGTGGTTGAGGTGTCAGAAGGAAGATTACCCTTAGGATACAGAGGGAATTGTACAGCATTTTTGCAACCTAAAAGCTGAATACTGCTACCCTGGGAATTGTCTGAAAGAAAGACTCACTCCATCAGTACAAAAGAAGAGTAGGGAGCAGTTTTGTTTACAAATCTCTTATTTGAATTTGGGTTTACTCTGAGCTTTTCCTATACCAAAAGGAGTTCAGAGTTATGATGTGGGGTGTCTACAAAGCCTGTATTTTGATATTTAAAGTCCTTTACACTGAGTGCTTATTTTAAGGAAATGATCCAAAGAAGGACACTGATCCACAATAAATCCCCCCTTTCCAAACTCAGGAACCTATGAAGAGCTGTCGTGTCAAAATTGTGATTAAGGCAAACAGTTTGGAAGAAGACATGGCACAGGAAATAGAACTGAATTACTAACTCTTGGGGACTGCACTGTACAGGACATAGTTGCAGGGAACATTGATAAGGGAACATTCAGCCTGACCTGTGACAAAGACTATTCAAGACATTTTGATGTTGTTTGGGTTGTTTTTTAAAAGTTTGTAGAGTTAGATCACCATTTGGAAAAACAGTAAAATCACCAAAAGACACAGGCATATCACACAGAGAGAATTAAGTCATCTGTTCACAAATTCAGGTAAAATTATCACTATTGAAACCACAAATATCTTTCACCTTCCTCTATTATTGGAAAAAATTTAAGCTTTATTCTTTTAGCTTTTTAGTCAGTTACTTCTCTGGGCTTTGGGAGCCACACAATTAACGAAGAGGATTTGAACCTATATCTTGCATCTCCCAGAAGTGTACCCACAACCATTATTCTAAGACATTTCTTGTTTCCTGCTGTTACTTTTCTAATTTTTGTAAAATACTTAAAAGGTCATTGAAAGGGAAAGAAATAACCAGGCAGTGAGAATAACAGCTTCATGGAGTCTAAAGGACAGGACATGTATCTGTAAGGATACTGAACTCTAGAAGCCTTAAGAAAGCAAGGGCACTCACCTGAAAGTTGAGAACTTTGGATTTTGATTCCTTGTGGACTCAATTTGGTGTAGTGGCTAAACTAAAAAAACTACATCAACACTGCCTTTTTCAAAGGGCTCCAAATTTTGCATTTCTCACATTAAACAAACAAACAAACACCGAAACCCAAACAAAAAACAAAAACAAACAAACAAAAAAATCCCAACCAAACGAACAAAAAACCCCTCCAAAAACAAAGAGGAAAAACTAGATATTGCTACTGGAAGCAATAGTATCATAAACAGTAAAATCTATTAAAGGGAAAGACTTATGAAGAGCAGATGAGGTCACTTGGCTTATTCAGCCTGGAGAAGAGAGGACTGAGGAGAGGCCTTATTGCAGCCTACATCTTCCCCAAGGAGGGCAGTAGCTGATCTCTCCTCTCTGGTGACCAGCGATAGGGCAAGAGGAAATGAGATAAAGGTGTATCAGGGGAGGTACCTTCAGTGAGAGGATGGTTGATCACTGCAACAAGATCCCCAGGGAAGAGGTCATGGCACCAATTCTGTCAGAGTTCAAGGAGTGTCTCGATTATGCTCTTAGGTATATGGTTTAGTTTTAGGTAGCCCTGCAAGAGGCAGGGACCTGAACTCAATGATCCTAATGGGTCCCTTCCAGCTCAAGATATTCTATGATTCTATGATCCATAGTTTCTTTAAAATTTTATATTCAATAGTTCACTACTTCATGCTACACAATTCATTCTATTAATTGCATTCAACTTATTAATAAGAAGAGTTAAATTATTTCCAGATCCATGTTGTAAGTATGTCATTTGTGTTAGCAAAAGAACTACTGGATAAGATAGAAGGATCAATATTTCAATTTTCACGATATTGATATCAAAACAAGATTAAATATTTTGGTCACAATTATTCTGGTTTTAGAAGTTTCTATAGAGCAGAAAGGCTCTGTAGACATGGGAGGATAGAGAAATGCCTGAGTATGACCTGGAATTAAAGAATGATAGGATATTACTCTATTATCAGACAAGCTTTCCACATGAAGATTTCCATAGAACAGAATATAAAAACAGATGACTAACTCCCAACAACACAGCATACACTGTGATCTAAGTCAGCCTAAAGGGTTCTGATAGGTTTATTTAAATTCTGTGACTTACAAATAGATGAGGAAGGAGAAGGAAATGCAAGAAATGAGAAAGGCCAAATGATTATTGCAATGTAAACGTGACTTCATGCAATACGGACTTAGAAGAAGAAGGGACAAGATTTCGTAAGAGATTCTATGGAGCACTTAATTATTTTTCTTTCTTTCTTTTTTTTTTAAAAAAGCCTGTTGAAATTTTAGAAATAAATTTTACAGAAACTCTAATGGAAAATATTATCTGCCCTTTGCAGTTCAATTTTCAGGACACAATAATTCTCTTTCCATGAACAAGATGCTAGGCAAAAACAATTACATAAAATACCTAGTTTTTAGTCAAGTCCTAAAAGGACAATGAAGACAGACATAAACAGCAGTTTCTGCTTCAATCAAAATCACTTATCAAAATTAATGATAAGAAAAGGGGCTTGAGGTTATCAGGCCCTGAAAATGTTCCCTTTCTCATCAACTCTAGTGACCAAAATATCTTTTGGAGAGAGTAGGAACAAGTAGTCAGTCGCCAACACGGAAACACAGATCTGACAAATGGATTTGATGACATTACAGTGTGATGCATGAATTAAACTTATGCCTTATCTTTTAACTCATATTTCTGTAGACTGAAGGGTCAATATCATACAGACTACCAGGAGGACCAGATACTTTTTTATGTGAGTCTACACAAGAAAATTAACTGAATATATTTGAACTGTATGCAGTTTCTCTCTACCTTAGGACAACATTCTTCAATAATCAGGAAGGATTAAAGAATTTCTATTAATATAAAAAGCTGTCACCTGAATGCAACTCAGAAGAAACCACTGCATCAAAAATAGACTTTTAAAGGCAATTTCAAGTATGGTTACAAATCTCAAGAGACTTTCATAAAGGAACCACCTTATCCCAAAGTGCTGTGACTACAACTGTCTGCTGCTCTGAAATACAGCCTAGTGGAACTTGAATCTCTACAGTGAAAGTCATCAAAGCACAGCATAGCTCACATTTACTTCTTGGGGATCCACAATACTTTTGCAAGGACATGCTCTGGATGAGAAACAGTAATATTCCAACTGATGAAGTGCTCATGCTTTTACTTTTACAGAAAGATGCAAGTGTTTAGAAAAGCCTCTGTACAGGTCTGTAGAAAAGACATCTGAATATTTCAGTATTACACTTGCCTTTTTTTTTACTTGTTGTATAAAAATTCAATACTCACATGATAAATTTTGCTTTAATATATTTCTTTTACCTTCAGGAAGACTGGTAACAATTTGTTTTTCGAGTACCAGATATCTATAGTGTATTTTGCTTAGATAGATACACATATCAACTAACTGTTATATTAAAGAAATAAGCCATCTGTTAGTGGCTGACAACACAACAGAACAATAATCACATAATAAAAATACTGCAAAAAATGACAGACCTGAATCAGTAATGCAAACACAAGATACACACAAAACTGTCACATAACAAAACAGAGCAACAAGTAATCACACTCCTTGTTTGAGCAGAATAACAGCAAAGCACTGATTTCCAGTGTAGGTCCATCCCTCACCATCAGCTGGAGATCCCCAGACTCTGCAAAGATATGTGAGACAAAGTGGACCATTGCTCTGCCTTACTGAAAAAGTTCCTTATTTCCCAGGCTCCTCTACACATCAGATAACTGTCTGGTTTTGAAGGACATAATTGTCCAGTGATTACAACTAGTCTGAAAAGTATTTACAACATAATTTCACCAAACTATTTTTGACTCTAAATATTTTTTTTTTCACAAAATGCTCAACAATCTCAAAACTATCAGCTACTTTCCACAGAAAGTAAAAAGAGAACAACCTGACACGCTGTAAATGCAGTCTTATGAATAACAGTGATTCAAACAGAGCCAAAGGAATATTTCTAAGTAAGCAGCATACCTCCTTCCCTTTCAGCAGTCATTCCATGATGGATAATGCTTTTCAGGAAGAAACTGTAATTAACTGGCTTTACTTCTCACTAAGGCAATAAAAAAATATTCACAGGGATACTCAAGAAAGTCCAGATGAATTCACTAAAAGGCAGAGAATCCCTCACATGTTAAAATGCGTGCATTAACATTCATGAAGAGGCTCCCATCTGAAGCTTTGAAGAAGGACCTTTCAAGACTTAAAGTGCAGGGCATATATTATTTACTCCTAACTGAACTTATTGGAAACAAAATCTGCGTGATGACTTTATATTAAATCAAATTACATTAAAGGAAAAAAAACCAAACCAAACAAAAAAATTAACAAAAAACAAAATGGAACAAAAACAAACAAACAAACACAACAAACAAACAAACACCAACTAAACCCCAAAAAACTCAACTACAAAGCAATTTCCACATGCTCTGCAGAAAATGCTACTGTGACACAGTGCTCACTCCCGGCTGTTTCTTCCCAACCACAACCAGGAATATCACTCATCAAGTATGCTAACACATTAATTTGGTTTGGTGGCGTGCTGGGGCTGCACAGATGGGTGCATTTTGCTCTCATCTGTCCCACAGCTGGTAGACCTTCTGCTTGGCCTTGCCTTCCACTTGTGGCAAGATGCACACCAGTCTACAGGGGTAAATTCACAAATATTAAATGTGGAGCCATAGGAGCCCCTCTAAAATGCCAACAGCATCTCTCTGAAAAACCTGGCATTAAAGGAGATCATCAAAACCCCAACCTCTGTGCAGTCTGTCCAGCTTGTCCCTCCCCTGAACAGAGTTAATTTATAGGAGGTACTGTGTAGTCCCAAAGTATCAGAATTCATGGAAAATTCCCTTCCACCTCTACAAGGCAAATTACCAGGTATGGAAAAGAACCAGTTTCTGTAAGGCTACTTGACAAAAGGTCTGGCTTTCTGCCTGTGGAGTACCCAGTTAGCTGCAACTTGAGATCCCAGCACCAGGAACAGCTGTGAAGTTTTACCAGAAAGGCAAACATCCAGTGGTGCTGCCTGGGAGGAGGTAAGTGCTGTTGGAAGCCAGAGATCTCCTAGAGGGTAAACTGCCTAATGCTTAGATAAAACCATCTCCCTTCTTGAAATCCAGCCTAGACTTTTATCAGCTCCCTGCTACTCACACTGCCGTTTAACAAACCCAAATTCTACTGTTTGGGATTTCTGGTTCCCACGGCCCAAGAAAAATAATTAAGAACTTGACATATTTTGAGTCAGCATTTGCAGAAAGCAAAAGAGAAAACTTCACATTGCACAAAAACCCAGAGAGAAACTAGTAGAAACTACAGAGCAAAGTTAGGTAAAGACTCAAAATGTAAAGATGTCCTTTGTAACATATCTCTAAAATGATACTGTCAAGTAACATTCAGCTGCTCAGTGATGAGAGTTTTAATTGTTTTATTCGCTATTTACAGATTTGATAGAATGTTCAATTACTCCCTATTTTGTCTAATTAAATGCTGTTCTGAAAAAAATGACAGTTCTTGCAAAAATGCTTTTTTTGGTGGAAACATCTCTATTTGTTTCAAGGTCAGGAAGACTCCGCAGGTCCAAAGCAAACTTTTTAGTAAAATTAAAATAAAACCACAAAAATAGGCTCCCAAACCCAACCACAATGCCAAACAAAAGAAGTAGCACAGAGCACTCACTGATTAAGCCACTCTCCCAACCTCAGACTGAGGACTTGTCTGCACACAGCTACTGGGCACTCCTTGGCACTTTGCTCTCTCCCTCTTGATCCCTCTTGTGAACAAATGCGGAAGCCTCTATTTTTAAGCCCCATGGAATTGTACTGCTCTCCAGCTGAACTCCAACTAGCAACAGTGAATTGCAGCATTCTATGTATTTTTGGACAGTGCCGACACCCAAATCTATTGAATCTGGACATGTATTCAAATGAAGAAATTTGCATGGTTCAGTCACTAAAAATGTAGAAAAAAAAGAAGCAAAGGAAGCATTGGTTTTCTATTATTTAATGGCTATATAGCTGGTTAATCATTTGGAGCTTACATACATTGATTTCACAATGCTGTCTAGTGCACCTTTTCTTTTTTATGAAACTCTAACATATATGAAATGGACAATAAGCATTTTAGGACCTGGATCAAAGCTTAGAGTTTTCCTATTGTTTAGGAAGAAGCATAACTGTCAGGATGCAGCAACTTATTTTACTTTGCCTTTTAAAGCTAAAGCAGACACAATAAGAGATAAGTAAACTAATTTTCATAAGCAGAATATTGTTAAAATGTTTGACTAGCATTTGCATTGAACTGCTAGACTTCTAGCAGTACCAATTCATATCTAGCATGCCAAAAAAAATTAGCATCAGCAGTGACAGAAAAAAATCTTTTAAAATACTGCCTCACTCCTAAGCCTGGAGAAGTATCTTCTGTGAGAAAACAGGGAAGAAATACTCAATGATGAGTTCTGGATGCTAAAAAAAGTAGCCCCCAAACTCTTTGCAGAAAATACCAGTGAGATTCAAATTAGGGTCCATTTTGATCTTTTTTTTTAAATAAGTATCATACTAGAGACTGAATGGAGAGCACGTCTCTTTCACATAGGTTTTAAACAGCCATCACTAATGACATTTTGTTCCCTCCCACCTGTTCTAGTTTCTAAACATGAGCCTCTGATGAAAGGCTGGCCTCCAGCAGCTATTCTCCAAGCCATGTTGTTCCTTCACAGCCTTCAATTTATATTCAAGTCAGGAACATGACACTTCTTTTGTTAGCTTTTGATTTTCATCTTCTGTTTTCTGCATTAATCCCCGTAACAAAAATTGTCATTGTGATAGGTGCTGAAGAAATCAGTAAGATTAATAAGTAGTTGGTATAATATCTAAATACTCTCCCCTATCAAGATGAGTACGTTGCTGAATTTGTGCTATGTGGAACAGCTGACAGTAGAAATAGTTATAATAGATCACTTTGACAACTTTAGATTTACATAATGGATTCAGCCACTTTGTAGATTGGGTTTGTGCACATTTTCTCAGCATGCAAAACATGCCTATTACCTTTAAAACCTTTGAACCCTTGTTTCGAATGGTATATGCTGCTACATAAAATATACTTTTTTGCAGTCTATAGTTTTAAAAATATATTTTAAGAGACATATTAGTATGTTTATATGTTATGTGCAAACAAAGTAAATTTATGTTCCTACACTAGAGTTAAAGTTGATGCACCTGTTTAGTGATTTTATCACGTTTTCATTTAATTCACACAAGCTGACTTTTTCTTTTCTTTTTTTTTCTGTTCCCTTAACCCTTTTTCAGGTTTAGAAAAAATAATTAGTAGCAAGTAAAGACACTGCAGAATTGTGCCTGTAAAACTTATACCTTTTCCAGTCTGCTCACAACAGATCACAAAGGTATTTGTTACCAAAAAATAATCAAGGATTAGTTAATTCTAGTTCCAGTCCAATTCCATGGATACAAAGAGCAAAAGCAGCAGAAGAGGCTGAAAAGGGCCATGTATCAAATATAAGATAATCCCCTCCACAAACACAGACACTGTGAAGGAGGCAATGGTGTTGCCTTCTGAGGTCTTCCCATTTGGGAGGACATGCAGAGCAGGGCTGCAGCACCCGGGACTGTGGAGATTCTGCTCAGTGATGAGACCAACAGAGAAATTCAATACCACTAAAACCTAGATATGTGTGATGTGTAAGTTTGGGAAGAGGCTTGCACACCTTCCCAGCAGGACACACAGCTCTAAAGATTCCAGTAGTATGGGGGTCTTAAAAGAACATCTCTTTTGACATCATCCAAACTGAAACCTGGCACAGGGACAGCCTGCCAAGTGACTGCTCAAGGTGGGGTACTTATAATCCCCAAGTCAGTGCTCTTCGAACTTGCAGGACAGGCAGTTCTACAACAAGCCCACCAGGCAAACTCTCCTAGGTCCAGGTCCATGGGATTTTGGCATACAGCTCCAAAACTGTTCAGCGAGCCTTTGGACCATCTCTAATATTCTCCTACAAATTTCTTAGTTGATGGGTTTTGTCAGATTTACTGCAGTTATAGGACATGGGGAATATAGCCTGCTGTACACTCTGAAAACATGAGCATCTGTCTTGGACAAAATGAATTTTCAGTCCATGGGAGGTTCTAAAAAGTGAAATTTCCTGTGAACCGGAAATCCTATTTTTTGGCTAGGAATAACCTTGTATCCTTTATTAAACATGGATATCATGGAGGAATTAAAGTAATTTCTTTATTTCTACTACTACCTTAGGCATCTATTTCTGACAAGACAAATATTATTTTTTACTTGGGATGCTGAAGGATTTTATAAGACTATTGAATGATGTAAGCACCTGACTATATGTTTTTTTCCTATCAGTACTTCAAAAAGGCAGAAAATGTTAACATTTATATTTCCCACATTAACAATGAGCTACTCAAGGCAAAAGAGGCAGACTGTCACAAAGAAACCAACTGAAGACAGGCAGCTTTGAAGTCTAATTGTTTGGATTGAGACATTTAAACTCTGTCACATCACCTTAAACATTATACTGAATTATGAGCATAAGGTCATGTATGGGCTGTTGTTGCTTTGCATAGTTTGAGGAATGTGATTAATTTGCAAATTAACACAGGTACTTTAAGCTAATTAGAGCCTCAGATAACCCTTAGTTTAAATATGTTAACACTCTTTTTTTGCAAGGTGGAATATATTGCCATCACTGGACTAAAGTGCAGGCAATGTCTGCCAGCAATAAGTGTAAATAATGGCTCTAACCAGTTGCTGTAATCTATTTGATTTTATAAAGTAAGTCTGTAAGTGAAATAAAGTCTGCAATTATCCATTTTGCTGTTCATTAATAACTTTTAAAAATAGGGTAAAACACAACAAATATTTATACAAGCTCCCAGATGACAAGGTAAATGTTCCAGTCCCATTAACACAAGTTGTTTGTCCTTATCCCATGGCTACCTAGACTTCTGCTGCACCCTCACGCAAATACTTACATATGGAAATATAGATACATTGTTAGACAAGGATAAATGGCAGGTTCACATTTTTTTTCCCAAATATTGGATGTAATAATATTTCTCAGTATTCAGGCAGCCTCTTATTTAAAGTGATCCTGATTCAGCCTGATTCTGTTTTGGTGGTATTCATGAAATGAATGCTTCATAATTACCCTTTCAGGGTGATTCTATGGGGCTGAGAAACTAACCAAGTATATTAACAAAAAATTAAAAATTTAAATGCACAACAAATTTGGCAGCACATTCTCTGACCTCTCAAAAATCCCAGGGGAGGATTGTGCTGTTGAATTCAAACCACTAGTGAGTCCCTTCTTTGTTTCTCCTGCCATTTCTTATAATTGGGATGTGCATTTTTCATGCCTAATGTTCTCAGGTAATTAGCCAGGTCTCCAAATACCTACTTGTTGGCATATTTCCCCAATACGAAAGGAGAGTGTTTGGAGTGATGGTATTTTGTCTTCCCAAGTCACCATTATACATGATGGAGCCTGGCTTCCCCGGGGATGGCTGAACACCCACCTATCCATGGGAAACGGTGAATGAATTCCTTGTTTTGTTTTGCTTGTGTGCACATCTTTTGCTTTACCTGTTAAAGTGTCTTTATCTCAACCCAGAAGTTTTCTCACTTTTACCATTCCAGTTCTCTCCCCAACCCTGCTGGCAGGGGAATGAGCAAGTGGCTGTGTGGTGTTTGGTTGCTGGCTGGGGCTAAATCACAACACCTACAAAGTGTGATTCTCTGAATTGGTGGGAAGAGTAACTACAGCAGCTAAGAAGACATGAGCCTTCAGAAGCTAAAAGAAGACTGACTGCTCCTTCACAGTGTTAAAATTTCAAATCACTTCAAAGAGTAAAAACTAAACAGGAAAAGAAAAGACAGTTGTGGAGAGGGTGTGAGGGGAATCAAGGCATGAGCTGCAAAGTAATCAAACCACTTAAGTGAGAAGTAAGTGAAGAGGATGTTTTAGGAAAGTGACGTATCTGAATCCCATCTTCCATCTAGACCTTACACTTCTATATCCGGATTAGTGCTCACAGCAAGCTGTCTTGGCTCCTGGGCTTTCCCTTTGTCTCTGCTATGATTATTACGACAGATATTCCTTCTAGCTGCTCCTATTCTCTGCTGTGCTGTCTCTCTCATGCACTTGCTGTTTCTCTTTCTGTCTCTCATTATTTGCTCAGGCTTTCAAGCCCTCTGTGACAGCATTCACAGAACAAAAGGTTGCCATTACATTTATCCCTATTTATCCTCCTTTGATGCTGAATTGAATTTTGTTCTGCTAGCACGAAGAAAGCTAGATTTGTCACCATCTTAATCATCTCTATTTTACTTAAATCACCCTGAACACCACTGTAATTTATTTCCTAAATTTATCAAAATCCTTTACAACTAAAAACTTTTCACCAAGCCCTTCCACTACTATTTTTCTAGTGAATAAAACGAGGCAAATGCAGGTATGTTTGTAACCAGAATGCCTATAGGCATTTTTCTCTTGTACCTTGAGAGCACCCCGGAAGGAAGGAAGTGCTCAATTAGCCACCTATGTATAGAAGTAAAGAAGAAAAGAAGCTCATGTAATAAAATTAAATTATCATCATGATTTTTTCCTTTTCTTACTTTTCATAGAAATTCTGAGAAAAATTCCACAGGTAGGAATCAGTCTCACTTAAAGTAAAATTGCCCATAAAAAGCACTAAAGTCTGAAGAGGGATCAGGTTACATACCACTTTTGCCAATCCCTTTCCATACCAACTCCAACTCCCAGAGCTGTTAATCATGTGCTGGTTTTGGCTAGGGTAGAGTTAATTTTCTTCACAGTGGTTGGTATGGGGCTGTGGTTTGGATTTGTGCTGAATACAGTAATGATAAGAGAGATATTTTTGTTATTGCTGAGCAGGGCTTGCACAGAGCCAAGGCCTTTTCTGCTTCTTGTACTGCCATGCTGGCGAGGAGATGGGGTGCATGGGAGGTGAGGAGGAGACACAGATGGTACAGGTGACCCCAACTGACCAAAGGGATATTTCATCCCATATAGCATCATGCTCAGTGCAGAAAGTGGGTGGAAGAAAGAGAAAGGGGGGCATTCAGAGTGATGGCGTGTGTCTTCCCAAGACCCCATTATATGTGATGGAGCCCTGCTCTCCTGGAGATGCTTGCCCATGGGAAGCACTCAATTAATTCCTTGTTTTGCCTTGCTTGTGTGCACGGCTTTTGCTTTCCCTATTAAACTGTTTTCATCTCAACCCATGAGTTCTCCTGCTTTTACCCTTCCAATTCTCTCTCCGATCCCACTGGTGGGAGAGTGAGAGAATGGCTGGGTGGTGCTTGGTTGCTGGCTGGGATTGAATCACGACAACTGCCACTGTATTTTAGGTGACTGGGTTGCAAGGTCTTTGCAGATTGGTATTAAATGAGAAACGTGTTGTAAAGATACTGCAAACGCAACAGAACTATATTGTTCCTGAATTTCCATGACACTGATTCAGTGACAAGAAACTGAAATCTTAGAGTGCAGCACTGACTTCTCATGAAATCAGAAAGCCACTATATCTCAGAATGTTCCACTCTGATCAAAGCCATCTGTATCACACCCTCTTCACAGTACATATTCACATAACTTTTAAAAAATGGTAGTTAATTATGACTCCCCATGGCTCTGGAACAATGAAATAGTATTTACACATTTTATAGGAAAGTATATTGAGGCCAAGCTAAATCAGTTGCCTAAATTCGTCACTGGTGAGAATCCCAAACTCTACACGGCTTGTTACATTGACTATCAAACACATGCACATAAGAAGGTTGGTGGAACTAAGCTCACAGGGAAACTATGCAAAGGCAACACTAAAACTTCTGTCACTGAAGTGACAAGAGGAAAGACTCTTCTCTCTCAATGGCAGCCTTCATACTGGGACTGGAGTAATTTCCCAAATGATCTACCAAATCCAACTGAACCAGCAGGAGTTCAGAAGTGAACCATCAAAAATTATCACGAAAAGTTCATAGAGAAGAGAAACTACAGATGCGTTGAACTGCAAGTGACAGAAATGCCACAACACAGTTAGGATGTGCCTTTGTTCAGCCTCTCCATGAACACAGACAGCAGAAGTGCAGAAGATGCTGTGTTAAGCTGGTCACCATTGCTTCCATTCTGAGAAGGTTAAATATGTGATTCTGGAAAAAAGGTTTCTTTCTAAAAGAAGGGACTACCTACCAGCTGCTCAAAGTTTACATTCAAAGACAGCATCACCAATTAATTCCCTGTGCTCTACTTCCCTTTTCTTGGCAGTGAAAAATGAGAGCCCAGCTCATGCTCTTTGGCAGCATTAAGCAGCTTTTCAAAAACGTGCTTCAGGCTTGGATATGTCAAAAAGACGATGCCAATAGCACAGGATCAATGACTTCCTTGTGTCTCAGGGCAGAGGTCAAATCTATATGCTCTTT
The DNA here is from genome assembly GCF_003984885.1 of Neopelma chrysocephalum. Taxonomy (NCBI): domain Eukaryota; kingdom Metazoa; phylum Chordata; class Aves; order Passeriformes; family Pipridae; genus Neopelma; species Neopelma chrysocephalum. The sequence continues at coordinate 8,827,817 of NW_020897715.1, forward strand.
GATCTCTCTGCAAATTTTGACACAGGCTCTGATTGCTGATGATGTGCTAACAGATTCCACTCGGGTAGTCTGTGACTCCTATCACTTCAGTTATGCTTCTCAAAAAGGACCTTAAACATAGACAGCAGATTATATTTTTCACTCACAGCCATATGCACACTGAGCTTGAAGATCAATGCAGGCGCTCTCCCTCCACTTCAGTTGCTACAGGTGATCTCCTGAAGATACAAGGCAAGACCCCAGTTCTTACACTGCTTACTGCACCCTTTTTCTCTAAAGGGAAATACATCTGAATAACAAAAGGGAAATATATTCAAATGACATTCAACTCAAAGAAAAGTTTAGCCTAAGTCCTACATTTTGTTCTCCTTAAGAATAAAGGAAAAAATTCCTCTACCTTTGCAGAGGCCAGTCACAGGCTAGCTGTGTGGACATTAGAGCAGGGATTCAATGTACTCACAGTACATTAGGAGGCATCACCGGTAACAAATGAGGTCTCTTTAATATCTTAGAAATTAGTAAGCTGCAGGAAACACCTCTCTGCAAAGGAACTGGCAAGAAGTTGGAGGGTTCTATTTAGTCCTTCAGTATCACTAGACACATAGCATCGAAGCTTTCCCTCAGGCTTTGATCAAAGCAGAAAAACTGTAGTGTGGTTAATTGGGTTGGGCTGTACTTTATCCAATTTCCTACTTTGACGTCATACAATGTGCTTCTGTAAATCTTTAGCATATAAATTGGAAATCCAACCTCAGAGCAAACCAACAACCTTAATCAACACACAAAGAGACTGTTCACGAAATGGAACATAGTCATTTTCTCAGCTCCTACTAAATAACAGCCCCACACTATATCCTACAGAAAATCTTCAAATTTTGTCTAAATTTCATCCTTCTATAGAGCTGGAAGCCAGTCTTGTTTCATATTCTACAGATCTACATATTAAGATGAATGCAATAAATGAGAAGAATTTTAAAAGGTTGTGCTTGTTCTATGAACTTACTAAAGTCAATGTATTATGTCATGATACCAGTGAAGGAATGCAATGACAACAAAGAATCTTCTCTTCACATTTAACTGCTGTTTTGGCACCAATCTGGCAGTATTCATGTGTTTTATTCCATAAATCCATTTACTTCTATAGTCATATGAATCTTTTGTTGGATCATGATCTCAAAGTAGTAGGCAACAGCCACAAAGTATATGAAAGATTATTCATAGATTCAGATTATATGGTTGAACATGGTTTTCATGTTCTGTGCAAGCCTGCATTATATACATCCAAAGGGAGCTGTTCAATTTAGACTCTGAGAGCTCAATTTAAAAATTATGTCATAATTTTTGAATTAACAAAAAAGTGATATCATAGCACCTGTAGTTTATTGCATAGATAACCCTGTTAAACACGCAGTTTAGTTAAATTGGGAAAGAATAAAAAAGCTTTTGAATAGGAAAGCTTATTATAAAAACCAAGTCTCAGTTCGGAGTGAACTTTGACACTCTAGCTGTAAACATTAAAAAATAGCACACAAAAAGAGGAATTATATCACACAAGTATCTCTTTCATGGATTCTCACAGCCACTGGTGTTATATCTCACCCTTAAGATAGAGCAGGGTCACTAGCATCTTACCTGCTGCAGAATAACCACCTACATATAAGAACCCAACAGAGGCACAAGACAGTAAAAAAATATGCCACTAAATTACTAAGTTGAAGTCATTTTTCTTTCTGGTAGTATGTATGTTTTTTGGCAGTGCTCTGAAGCCTTGGCTTTGGACTGCAACCCTACCATAACATCAGAGACCAAGCAGTGGTGGAGTGGTATTTTTGAACTTCAGGCATCACTAACAAGTCAGAATCCTTAAGAAAACATCCCATCATTACACAGCAAGTAGAAAATCACCTGCTGACAAGGCAATAATCCAATCAAACCTGTTAATTGTATAATAAACTTTATTCAAGTGAACTATGGAAGTATACTGCTAAAATGGTGGAGGCACTTAAATACATTGACAGATAGACATTGTAAGAGCTAAGAAACTACATTTACTTCTTTTTTTCCTAAACAAGAGACATAGGGGTCTGGAAAGAAAATAAAGGGAAAAAGACAGAGAGGCAGAGGTAATAGCTGAGACTAACTGCCAGAATGACCACACTAACTTCAACAAGACATACAATTTAATACCTGAGTACATCAGTGAAAAAAATACAAACAACAGACTTTAGAGCTGTTACATGTTAAATCTATCCATAGTGAAAGACAATATGCTAATATCAGAACAACACAGTTTTTTAAAGCCCTACAAAATGTTCAATTCAGATTGGCACAACGAACAGAACAAGGTCTTTGTTCTTGGAGTTGGCATCTACATTTCGCTTCTTCAAAGTATACATATACTACAAAGTATACAAAAAGATATTTTTAAGCATCTCTCAGACACCTCCCGCCCCTAATCCTCCCTGCCCTGGCTCAAAGCATTGCACAATTCCTGTCTATCAGCAGATAATTCAACACATGTACCTCGGCAGACAGTCAGTTCTTGCCACCTGCCTTTTATCAGAGATTTTTGTGGTACTTCTTGTGCGTTGTGTGACATTATAAGTAAATGAAACATAACATGATTAAAGTGAGGTAAAAGTAGTATTAAATGAGAGGCACACATTCCGGGGGATGGGACACGTGCTATCCATTTTGTTAGGGGACCCCTGATGTGAAATGGAGGCAAAGGCAAACAGGAGATTGCAGTAGGGGAAAGAAAATGCTACCCATTCAACTGTTGAAACACTTTCTAACATCTTTTTGACCACAACAAGAATTAAGGGAGGGGAAAAAAGGTTCCTTCGTGCCAAGAGAGCAGGAGCCAAGAACAACAACCAATCTTAAACTCTGTGCTTCACGGTCCCCTAGATCATGCTAAAGCTACCCATAAACAATAGACATTACACACTCATTTGACACTCTCTTTACAGTCTGACACTTAAAATAGGTTCTCAAAAGCCAGTGAAGGTCTTTGGTCATGAAAGAGCAGTACTGAGACAGAGGATGGAGTACTTATATGGTAGACATTCCATTATTCACCTGCCAGGAAGGGAAAATTTGAGGATAGCTGGCCTTGCAGATTAGGCAGCTGGCAGAAGCTCTGTGCCCAGAATACACTGGTGCCAAGCAACTATCTGTGAGAGGTGTTATTTTCCTGAGAGCTCTAAGGACATTTCTGTACTGTTGGCAGATCACTATGTGAGTCACTACTTGCCTCTGGGGGAAACCTATAAATGCCCAATATGTTCTTCATGAATATTTACAGATTCAGAGTTAAGTATTTATGCCCCAGTCATATTCTTGTAGATCAGTTTTTCATGGTTAATCCCTTCTCCTTTGTCATCAGTGCTCAAAGCAAGATGGAGTAGAGATTAGCCACACTGACAGGCAGTTTGTACACCTCTGCATGCCATGGCCACTCACTGAAGCCACACTCAAGGACTGAGAGGTAAAGAGTTTGTCGTATTGTCCTTTGTTTCGGAGGCTTTTATGGCTTCAGCTTACTTTTCCCAATCACAAAGCTCAGATGGCACAGATGCATTATCCAAATATGAACTAAGTTTTGAACAGTAAACGTGTCACAGAGCTATGCCAAAACTCTGGATTTAGTAGAAAATTTAAAGAATCAAACTCAAAATCCAAGTAAAAACTGTGAGTAAAAAATTGCCTGAATCAAAACACAACATTGGTAGAAAACCTGGGGAAGCAAGCAAATCAAGAATTGACAACACTGGTCTTGTAGCAATTCTCAGCATTTTCTACCTAACTCCTTTTAATCAACAAGAAGCATACAAACCAAATACATTTACAGCTTGTGACTCAGTTGGCTATATCTTGAGTTTCCAAGAGAGCAGAAATCAAAAAAGCATAAAAAAAATAAAGAAATACTTATGTTTCTTTGATATATAACTTCACAGAATATATATAAGCAGAAGAATTTATTGCTCCAACCCTGTGGACCTGCACAGTTTTGCACAGCTGGCTAAATAAGGAAAGGGGTATGAGAATAGTACAGTTTGTTTTTTCATTTGAAAAATAACTAATAAAATTTAGTTCCTATATGCTCTACAGCATGTAAAATTTTTGAAAGGTTCCCCTCCTCTCCAGAAAATTTCTGAGGATCCAGTATTGTCAAAAAGTTTGTACTCTTGTAGGTGCTAAATTCAGAAAGTTTTCTTCCAAGCAATCCATGTTATTATATAGACACTAAAGTCAGATCACGTTTGAGTTTATATTGCCTTGCAGCTGATGTCCAACTTAAAAAATGCAGAGTATTGTTGCCCTCCATGTTCCGGAAAGAAAAGCTTAGTGGGTGGATGTTTTAATATTCTATGCATTTTCCATGTCTCCCAGTAAGTCAGATTTCTTTTTCCATTTGAAGTTCATGTTCTATGCAACAATTAATAACAAAGCAAAAAAAAAAAGTCCTTCCTAACCTCAGCTACTAAAGATACTGTGGATGTATATGTAAGAGTGAAGACTGCACTTCTTCAGCACCTTAGTAACACACACAGTAACAACCAGGTAGACTCTTTGGCGGTTCTGAAATGTCCTTTTTAACAGTCTCTGAAAGCAGGCAGCTTTTCAGAACTGAATAACCAGAACTTTCTGCATGTCTGCTATGCAAAAATTATAGATTCAAGTGATATGACCTGACTTCTAGAAGATAGGAGGAATATTTTTATCAAATTTTTTACTGAAGTGCATGACACAGTCTTCAAGCTCAAATGAAAGAACCGTATGTGAGATGGAGATATAGGGGATTGCTATTATTCCTTTTATTATGTAATGAGAGGTCACTGGGTTTCAGAAATCACAGAAATTGAAAAAAAAAGAAAAAACAAAACAAAACATATCAAAGAACAGTTAACTAAAAACTGGGCTGAGTGGAGGGTTTCTCAAGAAAGATAATGCTGAGCTGTACTGAATGAGACACATCAAAACTGGTCTCACAAACTGTACTGGAACCAGTCCCTGCCTGCTTGACACTGATATACACAAACTCAAATAGTTCTGGATGTCAGATTTTGGGGCACAAGCATTCTGATCTGTTAGCACTGCAGCTACATAGGGAAAAAGCACAAGAATTTTCCATTAATCCTGAAGTAGCGTTTCATTGAACACACCTAAAAATGCTTGTACAGGTATCAACATAGTATTAGTGCCTGCAAACACAGAGCTGTGTCCACAGGGAGTTGGTTCCAAGGCCTGTTCCAGTGCTGGATCAAGGAAAAACTCATAATCAGAATTATTCCCACTTCCACATTTTCCATTCTTCTTACTTGTATTTCTTAATGAAAAAGGGAAAATAAAAACCCAAGAAACAATAACAACCAAAAATTCTACATCATCACTCAGTCCTAAGGTATCAAGCCTGCAATTGGAATAAAAGTGCTCAGTTTCTCTTAAGTAAGGGAAAGGACTCTAATTCACAGTACTGTAGAACTGGATCATCTTTTTGAAAATAAAATCTGTTTATGAAATGCATGTTTAAATCCCGTCCTATTGTCTTCTATTGAGTGATTAATTATCACAATAAGTGTGCTAAATGATGTGCAGATTGTGAGGATAGACATGCTCCCTGCTCTAGACACTGTTCTGTAATATCTTATAAGGCTCCTTTAACGTAGGAAAGAGTGTCATTATTAACTTGTTTCCCTTAATCTATTTTTAGGTTGAATAATGCCTTCTTTGCAAATAGCACTAATTTAGGTACATTTCCTTTGCAAGTAATGCTAATCACTTACACCAGCTCTCCCTGCAGTATTCATCTTTGATTTACTAGAGTTTTCTAAAGCTGAAGGAGGAGCTTTGGAAAGCAAAAAATGCAATTTCACTGCTTTAACACAAATTCCCATCACATAGCTTCTCCTAAAGCCATATCCAACACGGCAAATGAGAACTCTAAGTCCAGTTCATTTCAGTTTTGTTGACTTTCCCTTATAAAATACCCTTACCTTTCTCATATGAAATCAACTGACGCTACTGGTTTCAGAAAATTTAAATATTCACATTCAAAAGCACAGATTTTTTACTTCTGTGACCTGCCTCTCTTTCTCGTAGTCTTCCCATGCAGCCTTTAACACCGACCAAAGGTTGAAAAGAGTGTCTACAATGAGATTTTCACATCAGCAAAGATGAACTGTAGATAGAATTTTCTAACTTCTTCTTAGACACATCTCCAAAACAGACCCCCAGTAAGTATGACATGTTACACACACAGATGCTGTCTTTTCTACTAGGCAACCCTCAACACTTCCTCACCTTCCCTCTCCTTTAACAAAATTGAAAGGGTAAAATAAACGTGTCTGGATATAGTCCCGCTCCAATTGTAGACAGTTTCTCATGACCATCAACATTTTTTTTACCAGCAGACAGGGTTACTCTGACTTTTGTGCTTTCTGCTACATTTTCCCTCTTAAAGACAAGGAGAAGGACAGACACAGCTTTCAGTACCTTTGGATGCATTGTACATGACCAGGGTATCTCACTGAAATTCCCAGTGGATCAAAGCAGACATTAATATCTCTCTAACAGAAACAGGCAAATGATTAACTGACTCACTAAGTGCTATCCAGTTTCAAACCTTTTAAGTATGTCAGAGATTTGTTTTTATGCCATGAGATTCTTCCCAAAGGATGATATACTCAGTAGATTAAAAAATTATACACCACTCAATAAAGTTTTCATTTTGTTATTTTATGGACAAAATTAAGAAGGTTATCTCTGAAGTACCAAGGCAGAAGAAGGCCCACCATCGGTAGCTGTTCTGTTGCATACCCCAGACGTGGGCTTATTACATGCAGTTGAAAGACAGAAGTCTGGATGCATCATAAATCACCACCTCTCTCTTTCTTATTACTTGCCAACATAGGCAATTGCTTGAAACTTTCCAAACAGGGGGAGGAAAAAACTGACAACCAAAACCCAACCCCTTAAAAAAAAAAAAACGTAAAAAAAAGAAACTCACCCTGCACAAAACCCCTCTAAACATAAGAAAAGAGATAAAAAAGGTAGCACATTACCAAAATCCACACGCTACTAAAAAGAGATCCTCCTGTGTCTTTAGGCTTTGGTACATTGTATGTGAGAAGCTAATGATGTGATATATTGAGATGCAGTACACTAGTACCCTCAAGAGAAGAATATTCCATGGCCACAGACACACTCCGGAGGAAAAATCTGGAGCAGAGAAGACTTCTGTCTTTGCATGTAAGTAACCTCCATAGGATGTGCACAGGCAGAGAGACCCTGGCCCTTGGTGACACACCAGACATGCTTGTGCCATAACTTGTGATTCAAACTTATGGAAAGATCTTTGTCACAGACAAAGTCCTGTGTTAGTGGGGAAAATGTAGGTTCCTCATAAGATTCTCACCAAGGTAGCTGTGAGATCTCCACAGTATACTCATCTCCAGGTGGTGACAAATGACATCCAGAATCTAATATTCCATTTCTCATGGGACTATTTGGGTTGCACACCAGACACTTCTCCAAGTAGTTCCTGATCTTCTGTTTCATATCAGGTGTCATACACAGAGTTTCTACCAGAGTTTAAAAAAAAAGGTAAAATGAAAGTAAGCACAACACTATCTTAATCCAATACATAGTGATTTCATCCTTTCTCTTCCAAGTGGTCCAGTGCACTCTGATCTTCTCACTGTGCTCTCCACACACAGCCAAATTTTTCCTGCCCAGTATTAAACCATTTAACCAATCTGATGCCAGTGACAATTAGCTGGAAAGATACAGCAAGGCTTATGTTACTCTTACACAGCTGAAGGCACCAGTGCATCGTTATGCTTCCTAGATTCTTATCTGCAGTTTTAAAAAACAGTGGATCATCCTACATCACTACCACCAATGATCCTTCTCCCTATGATCTTTGGGTGGCCAAAAGACTGCAAACATCCTTTATATCTGCATATTACTCTGCCATAATGCCTGCATCAATTTAATTATGCTGAAGTTAGAAGGCTGCTTTAACAGAGGTTATCACTCAAATTTACCAAGAAAGCAAATATGATGAATGTTAGCAGCTTTCTTTCCTTCCTTCATCTGCCAGTCCACTGCAACAATATCCGCACCTCGTCCTTTGTATTTCTAAAAATAAAGGACCAACAGTAGCAGTAAAGTTTGTAAAATATCAGAGACTATAATGACTCTTAGGTCAAATTGGGAAATTATTCAAAATCCCTCTGTTTCCATGGGTATCTACCTTAGCAAATTCTGTCTGCCCTGGATTTTGAGATAAGACTATGTAATACCTTGGTACAGACCAAGATAGCAGTTACAGTTGCAACATATTTTCTAGTTTCATCTTTGATGTCATTATAATTTTAAACATTTCAAAGCTCCAGTAGTCTGTGATTGATGACTTTGTCTTTAGAATAGATATGCACATAAATAAATTAATTAAAAAGAGAGAATATGAAAGATGGAGTAGAAGACAAATTCTGCTTGCTACTACATGAACATTAAGAATGCGGTTATTTAAACTGATAAAAATCTGAAGATAGAAAACCCTACTGAAAAAAATAAATGCCAATAGTTCTTAAGACGAACATGCTTATCATTCAGCTGGAATATTTCAGGCTGTCATTTAGGCAGGATTTTAGTTTTTGTTCTAAATATACTTAAAGCAATTATTCTAACTAAGACTGAAGGTTACCGGTAAATTCTTGAGATTAGGCCCCTTTTAAAATAAGCAGGTTTGTGGCCACAAGAAATTGGAAGCTCTGTGAAATCCACTTTGTACCTTTGTGCGGGAAGCTGGAAGGAGAAAAAAACTGCTATTATTGTGGCAGGGAACTCACTGGAAAACAAGAAGGAAAAAAGCTCAAAGCGTACATAGAAATGAACACAGGTATTCAAAAAGTTAAAAGCCCAAACCTGCACACTGCCTCATGCTAGTTTTGCTCTATTATACCTCTGTACCAAATTACGAACTCGGAGGCAAATTTTACCCCAACAATATGGAACTTGATAGAGCCCTAATGAATCAGGCATAAAAAAACCCAACAGGAGTACTTGAAAAGGCACAGAAGCTGTAGAAAGCAAGAAGATAATGCAACACTGTTTGAATGGTCTAAGAGCATATAACTGTAAGTAATGGGAAGTAATTTAAAAAAATGGACCATTGAGGATGAACATCAGGGAAAAAACAAGATAAATTAGACCACAGGATTGTTTCTAGAAGGTGTCCTACCATATAAGATGTTTAGAACAAGACTCAATGAAGTAATAAAAAAAATACCATAGGAAGCAATATTTTAGGTCAAAAAAAGGTCTTTTTCTATCTCTAACTCTGTTTTTTTCATATGATACTTCAGAGAACAAACTTGGGAAAAACAATGAAAGCAACGGGTGTGGGGGGGTAAAAACTGTCTAGAAATAGCATCCTATTCATATAGGTGAGAAATGGTAGGAGCTTTTCAACAGTGGTGAGAGTTGAGAAAATATTTTCAAGACAGGCATTTTATTCAGCCTATACACAATGGATTGGAAAAGAAAAAGAGAGTATTCCAGTGAAAGATTTGAGACACAGACCATACAGATTCAAAAGGAAGTAGAAATGTACCCCACCTATGCTCATTTGCATAAATACGGTTGTACCTACAGGTTTGTTGAGGGAAAAAAAAAAGTAGAAAAGAAGAGTCAAAAAAAAAAAAAAATTAAAAAACTAACAGAGGATAAAAAGCTGCAGCTTTATGGCAGTGCACAGATTCACAGGCTAGGCAGAAGTGCAGATGCCAGAGCAGAGGCACAGCTCAGCACTCCATGGTAGGATCCATGCAAGGGCAGCTCAGCTGCACAAGACCTGTTGCAGGCACCCAAGCAAGAAAACCAAAAATTCAGACAAAAGAGGGAAAGCAGAAAGAGATGGCTCTGTACTATGTACTGCAAACAGTAGGGAGAACCATCCAACTGCAGATGGGTGCCAAAGTAGACAACCTGAAAACACCCAACACAATATGCTGGTATGTGGAGCCACTGGAGAGCACAGATAAGCTCAGATACTTTCTGCCAGTTTGCAAACTGATAAGGCCTCAAAAACCACATGCTCTTTCAACAGGGGTGTGTGGGGTCAAGGAAACTGTTAACTGGACTCATCAGGGACAGAGACAAGAAAAACAAGACTGTAGTTATCAACCCAGGATTAATAGTTAGTTCATTGCTACATTAAAGGCATTGTTTGACAGAGCTGGAAAATAATATTTGCTGGCACAGTCACAAAGCATTACTTTGATATGAAAATGTCAGCGAATATCTCTTTCAATTATTCCTCCTTTCCTATTTGAAAACGGTGTTTATTCCACACAAACCTAGTGTTATCTCAGTTCAATTCAGAGAACTACTCATATCAGTGAAGTGGAATAAAATAAGGATGTGCAAAATGTTACAAAATACAAAACTCATGTAGGACATTTAGGATTGATCTTCACAAAAGGAAAGAAGACTGCAATCCAAGCTAAAAGGCCTTGTTGTAGGTTCACTGGTTTTAACCATGCATAATAAACAGGATGATAAATCTTTAAACACTTAAGTTAAAGTTTCCATGAACTATTTCACAATCTTCTTTCAGTGAAAGATATAGAATATTTTCAAAGCATCTGGCAGTAACCTAAGACCTTTAATTTGCACCCAAGCACATAACCTGTCTGACTGCAGTGGAAGTGGTAAGTTTTAAATGCAGATGCCAGACTTACCAGAAGCCCAGATCTATGGGCACTGTGTGTATAAAGTGAGCACACAATGCCATCAATTACGTGGTTAGAATTACCTCCCTCTTCTCAACAGAACAAATGAAAATCTGAACTTCCAACACCATAGACTAGGTGGCCACTGAGTCAGAAAGATCTGAAAAAGGTATCAGAGTACAGTCATACATTTCTTTTTGTATCTTTTATAAAAATACCTGTAACCGCACAGTGTGGCCTATCTCCCTGCCCAAAATATCCACAACTAGATATGTCCAGACTGTTCACACAAACATTTCAGGAGTGGCCTACGTTGGTCCCTCTGCTCTAAGAATGCTGAAGTAGATATTATCTTGGGCTTCATGCCTTTACATTGCTGCATTGGTCCAGTTCACCTCTCCTTTCACAAGCACTCCGAGGTCTCATGCAGCGCTCATACCAGCTCTATGACAACAGCCAGATGCACCTCACTCTGGGTCTTTTGATCCCTACACAGCAAGAGGAGGTAGAAAAGATGCTCCTGTAAGAATTGGGGGATGCAAAAAGAAGTTCAAGGCTGAATCCTGTGATCAGGCTAATCACCCCGTCAAGAAGGTATGACTGAACAAGTGTTGTTAAAGCTGAAAATGAAGATTCCCAATGTCTCCACCATGTTTTGTGAGAAAACAGGCTAAATTCTTACCAGATGTAAGGGCAGGCAGTTCCTTCCCTTCAGCTGTGGTCAGAGGGCAAGCAATGTTAAACTTGGGCAAGGTTTCAATATTAAAGGCAAGGTTACAGTGTGCTAAAGCATACTAGTGGAAATGCACAAAGAGTATGTGCAACAATATCATCACAGAAATGACACATGGGGGACAAAAAAAAACCCACAAAAAAGCTGATCTTGGAAATCAGAAATTCATTGTTCAAAAAGAACTATAGCTGAGACTGTGTGTGCCCACACAGTGTCTTTAATCTCCATGTGGTTCTTCTAGCTGCAGATTTCTTACAGGGTCCCTTATGCAGTCAAGGTTATACACTTTCACAGTTTCTTACTGGGCTATTGTAAACTCTCTGTCAAAGGCATCAAGTAGAAGTATGTGACTTCCAAGACACACAGACAATAGACACAAAGCAGTATGAAGGATGGAGGTCTTCAAAATGGGCAGCTGCAGAGCTATGATTCTAAGATAAATCTGACATTTAACTTGATGTTTCAATGACAGATGGTAAGACCAAGCATGACCACCAGATGGTAACAGCTATGTAGAAAGAGTTCTGCTCAGCAGAAATTCAGTGGTTATAGGAAAGATTTTACAAATAATGTATTTGGCATCTCCTAGTTAACTACCACTACCTTAGAAAGGAAAGAAAATATCAGGTGGTTGTCAGAAAAAGAAATCTGAGCAGTTCACACTTTTTATATGCTCTTTTGCAGTTTTTACTCTTTATTTAAATTTACCAGAAAATACCCATAAGAACAGAAAGAGATGACTGTTTCACCAGATAACCCCGTGAAAGTACCATTTAAGCCCATCTGCTACCAGGTACATCTGTGCGATTCTAAAGCAGATGTTCTAGATTTGCACTGCAGTAAACAGGCATCCATGTGCAGTGTTTCAGCTGGGTATCTGTGGGTAGAGCTGGCAGTGAGGCAGCCCCCAGGGACTGCCCTGTTAAAACTCCACAAAGAAATTAAGGGGGTGTTTGGGATGATGATTATGGTGCATCAGATGGCATCACTTCCCCTCCGGATTCTGCTAAATCATCTCTGACAGAAATCGTTTATCCCCAAGGCTCCTGAAAACATTTCTGAGCCACAAATTCTTTGTCTTTAGAAAGCACTTGATCTTTCGAAGGGCAGATATCTCCAAAGCATTACCATGTGAGATAACACTCTCTAAAACCTTTTATCCCTTCTCCAGCCTCCTACCAATCCCATCAACAGAATATTCTTCTATCCTGAACAATAAACACACTGTGTTTTTCCAGGCTTTGCCAGCAGCATTCGCCTAATACTGTTTTGTTTACACAGAAATCTGAAGGCTTGCCCATTTCCATAAAAGGGAAAGTTTTTAAAAATTCCTCAAGCTTCTTTCCTGCTCAAAACAGGCATGCCAGGGGAGCACAAGTGTAGCAAAGGCCAGAAGTATTTGGAAATCCAATATCAAACACAGGCATCCTGTCACCGACACCGAGACAAGTTCTATGTTGATTTTTATTCTTGCAATTACACTGTCTCCAGCAGTACAGTGAGATTTTTATTCATAGTGTTCTCTTGACTAATAGGAGTCTTGAGGTAGCTGAAAATGCTGTACACTTGTGTCGAAATTTTCCACAGAACTAAAAAAGATGTTCTTTCTATAATTGCAGCTGTGTCAGAAAAAAACAGGCAGCCAGAGCAGGAACAGGCTGAACAAGGGAAACAAAGTAAGGCTAACAGGGGGTTAAGAAGATTAAGGAGGAAAATAAACTGACACATCAGAAAAACAAATTCCCAACAAGTAAAATGCAAGCAAGGACCAAAGGATATGATGAATCATACCCAAGAATCATGAATATGATGAGACTCAGAGGCCAGGACTCTGCTCTCATATTTAGTATGAGTTCTCATATTTAGTATGAGCTTTCATATTTAGTATGAAAGTTTCCTGGAGTTTCCCCATTACTCAGTGACCAGAAGAGATGAGGGAAAGGGAGAGGATAATTTAAGGAGCAAGAAATAAATAAACCAAACAACAGTGTTCTTACTCTGTTACAACTAATGTTACTATCTCAAGTAAGGTAAGTTACACAATTAGTTGAGTGTTTTACTGTTGTTTACTCATCATTTGTTCCCCATTTTCATGTTTGTCTTGAAACAAGATTTGCAGAAGTGCTGAGCCCACATAGCTGCAGCTGGGAATTGTGCTTGTACTCTGCAAACTGCTCAATGCGAATCATGTTTCTACGTATAAAGTATAAGTGTTACACTGTCTATGTACAGTGTTAACTAATGCTAAGTATGTTAAAAAAGAAGAAAAAACCCTCAAATTCCATAGGCATTACAAAACAGACACCCAAAGGAGGTAATTTCATACATTATAGCTAGAACTATAGAATCATAGAATGGCCTGGGTTGGAAGAACCCTCAAAGATCGTCCCATTCCAACTCCCCTGCCATATGCAGGGATACCTTCTGCTAGACCAGGTTGCTCAAAGCCCCAATCCAACCAGGCCTAGGTATTCTTCCAGGAACAGGGCATCCACAATTTCTGTCACCAACCTGTTCCAGTGCCTGACCACTGTCATAGTAAAGAATTTCTTCACAATTTCTAATCTAAACTTCCTTTCTTCCTGTTTGAAGCCATTATCCCTTGTCTTATCACTCCATGCCCTCTCCAGCATCCATCAAATCTCCCTCTCCAGCTTTCTTCTAGGCTCCCTTTAGGTACTGGAAGGTGCTATAAGGTCTTCCTGGAGCCTTCTCTTCTGAACAACCCCAAATCTCTCAGCCTGTTTTCATAGGAGAGGTGCTCCAGTCCTCTGATCACATTTGTGGCCCCCCTCCGGACTTGCTCCAACAGGTCCATGTCCTTCTTATGTTGGTGGGGCCCAGAGCTGGACATGAGACCAGGTGGGGTGTCACAAGAGCAGAGCAGAGGGGAAGATTCATCTCCCTCGCCCTGCTGGCCACGCTGCTTTTGATGCAGCCCAGGACACAGTTGGCTTTCTGGGCTGCAAGTGCACACTGCTGGCTCATGTTGAGCTTCTTGTCCACCAGTCCTCCCAAGTCCTTCTCCTCGTGGCTGCTCTCAATCCATTCTCTGCCCAGCCTTTTATTTGTGCTTGGGTTTGCCTTGATCCAAGTGCAAGACCTTGTACCTCAGTTCACAACATTTTTCTGAAAATAAGCATCTTTTTGTAAGTAGATACTAGAACAAGCACTAAACCCAATAATGCTGTCTCCCAAGTCAATTTTAAACAGCATGCAACAGCTGAGGTTTAGACACCTGCACTGAAGGACGGGATAAAAACAAAGCCACTGCTCCTCAAGGAAGCACTGCACATCTGGCAAACAAGGTGGGGCTTCAGAGATGAAAAATTAAATATGTTATACAATCCCACCTACCTTGTAAGATATTGTACCAGGAGACCTAATTAATTTTTAAAATTTAACTCTGGCATTTGCTAATAAGTATGACTTCGATTTTGTTATTTTAGTTTTGGTCTGTACATTATGGGAAAAGTAGAAGCTCACTGCCATAGATTCCTGAAAAGGTTTCAAAATTCCATTAAAAGGTTTCAAAATTATATACAACTTTTAGGGGATTTTTCCAGCTGAGAGAGAAAGTAAGAAAAAGCAGAATTAGTACATCAGTGGTCATATTGTCCACACAGCCACCATGCAGGACTATGCCTGATCATCCTCAAATGAAGCTTAGGCTTAAAAAGCGTGAGGGTTAGTTGGAGGGGAAAGGGGAAAATATTATTTCATTCTCATGAGGAGCTTTAGGTTGAAGATTTTATGCTGAATATGTATGGTTGATTTAGTTACCTTAAACCAAATACTACTAAAGTCAGAACATATAGGAACACAATTTAAGTGTTGGTTAAAAAGATCTTGGGGAAGAGGGGAGAGGAAACAGGAAGAAAAAGAAGTGCAGATGAGAGAAAGGAGATAGGATATTTAACATTTTGTAAATATAAACAAACACACGCTAAATCAAGTTATATGGTAAGTTCTTTGCTTGCTCAACATATTGCAGTGATTTAAAAAACAGAATGCCTAGATGAAACATTTGGAGACTACATATGCTATCACATAGGGTATATGGCGTTACAAATCACTTGCATACACAGAATGAAAACCTTGTGATTTTAAATGTTACTGTTGAAACATAGTTAATGGTAAACTATGCAACTTGACTGCTGCCATAGCACCATCCAAACTTGCTTCTTTCTTCCCATTTCCCTATCCTTAACCATCCCTGAAATTGGAAAAAAAAAGAAAATAAAAAATTTCAAAATACAGCTTGTCTTTTGTTCCCATGGAAGCATCACAGATTATTAAATACAATAATTTATTGTTTTTGAAACAGCAGTAATCACCTGGTAAATATACTGAGACATATTTGTCTTGTTAATATCACTTGTATCTGCCAACAGTAGTTTTGAAGATTCCCCAGGGCATAACAATTAAGTCTGCTAGCGCTTCAAACATGTACAAGGCAAAGTATGGCATATGGATCTGGGTGCCTGGGTCTTTCTACAGAACTTGATTTGGATTTCATGGATTTCCTATTTATTCTGTCAAAAAAGAATTATGAGTTGCTCATCCTTGGGCTGGAAGGTATCCACAAGAGTACTATAAACTCTCCATTTAGAAGGATGCATTTCTGTACTTTGAGTATTTATAGGTGCTATGACATCATAATGCTGGGAATCACAATATTTATGTGTTTTCTGAAAAGGACTCATTTACAGTAAAGCTATTAGAGAAAGTGAAGAATACTAGTTTGCCCATCAACAAGTGCAATATAAACACAAACACGATGCATAAGATAAAACCCACACTGTAAACCTAATATTAAACACGTAGCTGGAAATTAATTTTACTTTTTGCCATGATATATATGGTTGAGCAATAAATACTAAAAGAGGGGGGAACAAAAGGAAGAATTTTTTACTAGAAATACGGTAATCTTCTGTTCACCTGCCATATTAGTTGTCCTTCAGCTTTGTCCTCCAGTTTCTCCTGTTGCACTCTTACCCTGTTCTGCAGGATAATCGACAGTCATTACATCAAATGTGAGTTCACCTTAATCTCACTCTGTGCAAATGCCTGTAATCCGAAAAATGTTTTGTTTTTCGGTGAATGTAATGAAGTAGTTGTCATACATGGCAGTTTTGCATGATGTATCTATTCAACAGGGAATAACAGCACAAGGGAATGAATAAAAAGAATAATCCACTTTTGTATGAAATCAAGTTTTAATGAAATTGTCATTAATATTTATGTTAACTGTCATCAAAACCTAAAGAGACATGTTAACATTAGAATCTGAGCAGCCTAGAATCACAGTAGTCTACAGTTTCAGAGAAGAACTGCTTTAAATGCAAAAGCTCTGATTTCTGTTCTAGCGTTGATTCTTTCTTTTGAAAGCGTTCCTCCCCACATCCACCCTCATCTTCCTTCCAGATGTTCATGGAGCAAACACCAAGTGGTTTGGATAAATGGATGTATACAGCTGTAAGGGCAAATTGACTTCTATTTGCTAAGAATTTCTCCAGTCAGATTTGCTGATGACAGAACTGTAAAATCTTGCCTCCACACCATTCCCAGTTCCCTAGCTACCGCTCTCGTAATTTTTTTTTTTTTTTTTTTTTTTGTGGCCAGGATGTCCACAGTGTTGATCATTAGGAATGGACTCTAATAGGAACCCATGGCCATTATTATGGTCAGTGCACTATTGAAGGTTGCCTCTGCACAGTCTGAACAAATCCACGTGTTGGAAATGATCAGTTCTGACAAAGATGCACAGTCAATGCGTGTAACAGCAAGATATAGCAGGAACATATAAAGGGTTCTGCCACCTCTACAGGCAGAACTGACCCACTCTTCCAGAATACCCTTGTGGAAAACTGTGCAGCCTGAGTTCCACTTCAGTTTTTTTTTTTCTTTCTAGGTTTTCTTCTCTTTGACTTAGAAATCAGGCAGTCATTATAATAAGCATGCATTGCTGGTCTGCAACCAGCTGTATATTGCACTAAGGAACATGACAGACTGTAAAGGCATAAGGCATCTGACCACTCCACCTTTTTCTCCTCAAAAAAAACCAAAAGAAAACCAAAAACAAACAAAAAAACCAAACAAAACCCCAACACAACAACAAACAAACAAAAAACTCCAAACCCTACAACAAATAACAGTACTCAAAACCAAGCCAACCTCAGAAGAAAATTCATTATCATACACATCTACACTGTCAAATACAATGTATTCATCTCAAGAACCAGTATACAGGTTCTCACACTTCTGATTAATCTCTCATGGTTACAGACAGCAGTGAGTTTACAGAAGCTCCCATAATATGTTTTCCTTTAAAAAAAAAATAAATCAAGCAAACAAAACAGAAAAACAACAACAACAAAAAACCAAACAAAAAACCCAACAAAAACAAAACAAAAAAAATCAAAAAAACAAAGGCAGAACTTTTCCTTCAAAAACCTTTTCTAAATTCTCTTTTTCTATCTCAGGGGATGGAAGCAGGATCTGTCCTAATTAGCTCAGGGTCAAGACTAGAAATGGAGTCGCTGTTGTTCATCTATGCCCCAGACAGTACATTTTGTGAAAGGTAGCATCAGAGAAATTGTTGCAATTAGTTTATAACTGCCTGGTGTGCTCTGTCCACACTGAGCTGGATTAATCAATCATTAGCAACCTTAATAGTGAGACCGAAAATCTACTGGCAGAATAAACACTAAACAGACGGCAAGTCCTTGACACTGTAAGGACAATTCAAACCAGGCTCCAACAGCTTCTTCCTTCCAGGCAGGCACACTCCAGGGTCCTTGTTGGTGGGAGGAGTGTGTGCTGCAGGAGGTACCAGTGATATCTGCAGTAAGTGGGTGTCTCCAGCTCCACGTGCGACCGAGATTTCCAGGCTGTGTGCCTGAATCCTGCTTTCCTTCACCTGAGGGAAGCCAGAGACATGGGTGCAGGGAGCAGGCTTGGCAGCTGAGGGATGGCAAGTCCTCGCTGCTTAAATCTCATTTAATCCTGCCTGACCACCAGCAGGACCTGCCTTGAGGGGGGATGGGGGCTTCTGGATGTTACTAGACGTTATCAAGGTAAAAATGCCTTTTCCAGTGGGGAAGACTATCTGAAGTACACAACTAAACACACAGGTAGCTTTGGTAGTTTTACCAGTAATAAGGGACCTACCAATTATTTTATAGTCAGTGGAATTGCTGTTCAACCTTCCCCGGCCAGAGGTAATTCTGCAGTAGAAATGCATTTGTCAGAAACAGATTCCTTACCTCAGGTACCAGATATACCAGCAAAACAATGACCAACTATCCGAAGAGGCATTTTCTGAAACCTATTCTATCTAAAATCTCTTACAGTCACTTTTAGGCATCTAAAAAAAGGTCGTAATTTTTCATGGAAGACATTTTCAAAATATTAGGGCCATGACTTCAGGCAGAAATATATGCATGCAACCCTTCCACCAAATAAGTCCTTTGGGGAATCCTAGATCACAGGCCTTGGCTACTTGTTGCCAGGTCTCCCATTTAAAATAATAATTTAAAAAGGCTTAATGATGTGTCTCAATTTTGTTAAAACCTGAGAAAATCAGAATCACAAGACTGAATTCCAGTCCTCAGTTTGGAGAAAAAAAAAAACAAAAAAAAAAAAAAAAACAAAAAACCCAAACATTTGAGAGGTGTTTATAAGTGAGGTCTGTATATATCCCATAGCACATGGAGGTGATATAGCCCCATATTGACTCTTTTCTGCCTCTCCTAATACAAGAACCAGGTGAAGCTGCTCATGGCTTGGGGTTATTGCAGATTCTACACAGAGCATGTGGTTTTATTGCAATGTACCATGCCACAGGATTATGGGATGCATTAGAAGTTTACATGGTCTCAAAAAGAAACTGGACAAGATCAAGAAAGAAAAATGCATTAAGGGTTGTTAAATACAAAGAAACTATCCTCTGACTCAGGAAGTCCCTGGCATGTGGCTCAGGGGGAATATCAGAAGCCAACCCTTTTCCTATATTCTTCCCTAAGCAGCCACCTTCGGCTCCTGTGAGACAGGAAACTGCACCAAACAGAACTTGATTTGGCACAGTCACGCACATGTAATATAATCATTTAAAGGAGGGAAAAAAAACCCTACAAATGCTTTTGTAATTCAATTACTATATCATTTTGCAAGCATCAGAAAGTTTAAAGAATTGCTTCTGGTCTTTTAACATAAAATTCACATTCAGTTCTGAATTCCTTAGAGTTTTAGACATACCAAGATTGTTTTGGTTTCTTTGTTAACACATGCAGAAGAATGTTTCATTTGAAGTATTCTTCTGATAGAGACAAATAAAACACAAGTATGCCACCCCTAAGCCTGAATTGTTTACATTTGTATTACTATGCTAGTTTTAGTGAGAGATGAGAGATGGTAACAGAGAAATCAAAATGGGGTAGACCTTACTTCAGTGGACAGAAGTGTACCTACATGACATTTACTTCATCATGAGCCAAGGGCAGTTGAATATGCAATTACCAATGTCCAAAAGAAAAAGTGCTGGAAAAACAGAACAAGATTTTTTTTTGCAGGATACAGTATATATATAACAATATGCAAAACTATCAGTTTTATCTTCATATGGACAGTCCTTTCACTAGTTCTATATTTGTTCTTAAATTTTTTTATTCAATAGCTATAGGGTATATTTTTGGCCCTTAAAAAAATGGAGACAAAACCCCCTTTGAACACAAAAGACCACACACTTCCAACCATTTATAAACCAAATATTGGACACTCAAATATCATAGCTGAAAGTTATGTGCATTATTTCATTTGAGTCAGAGTTTACAGAAGGCCAAACAGTCTTGTGTTAATTTAATTCCTCTAAAGCAGGTACCACAATGCTCTACATATTTCTGTAGTAAATCTTGAAAATTACACACTTACATGTACACTGATTTCACTACCATATTCTCAGAGGCTACACCTACTCACAGGTCTGTTTGTGGGAATTTCCTGCAAATAAGTGCTAGAGATATCTCATTTAATTTTGTACTTTTTTTCCTATCAGTTGGAATCTAAACACATCCCACTTTTATTTTTATTTCTTCTCTCTTCCACCATGTTACCACTGAGCTGAGGGGGCTGAACTAACACCTTTCATAGATCAAGAACAAAAACACTGCAGATGAGGCAGCAATAAAGCCAGTTTCACTGCTGCTTTCATCAGTGTGTCAGTCGCTTGTCAAAGTAGCTAGACATGGAAGGCAAGTCCCATACTCCTGCCCTTGGCACTGACCTGGATCAGAGGGGCAGTAGCTTTTTGCAGCACTGGTCACCAGTTTACTAGAAAGCAGAAACATCCTTCTGCTCATATGCCTTAGAGAATCAGAGTAATAAAAGGGTGGAAAAGGTTTGAGGCAACATTCATCCCAGCTGGACTTGGTCTAATGACTTATAGGTGAAGAGCTCTGTGTATCCCATTACCATTTCTTTGAGTCATCCTGACCCTTTGTTCCCCACCCTTATTAAAAGACCTGAAGATTAATGCAGGGAACAAATGGCAGAGAAATAAATCGTTATCTCTGTTACATCTCAAAAGTGATGTTTCACAAGTGTAATTAGGTGGAAAAGGTGTTTTGGTATGAGTTTTTTTTATTTGTTTGGGGCTCGTGCTTTTTTAAAACACAAAACAAAAATCATTATGTGATAGTGCTTAGGTGTCTAGCTTGAGGTTTCTATAACTTTGAAGCAATTGTAGGTAAAGACAATGTTCAGAGTTTAAGTTTTACAACGTTAAATGGTTTTATTATCTTTCCAATTTCAAAGCAGACGAGTAATTCAGCTCCTCCAGGAACACAACATAATTAGTCACCTGCAGACATTATAGAACAATTACTTT
Source organism: Neopelma chrysocephalum (assembly GCF_003984885.1). Lineage (NCBI taxonomy): Eukaryota > Metazoa > Chordata > Aves > Passeriformes > Pipridae > Neopelma > Neopelma chrysocephalum. The sequence continues at coordinate 8,849,178 of NW_020897715.1, forward strand.
TCTTCCCCTAACAAAACTAAAATCCTGTACTTATCTTTAAAATACTTTGTAGCTTATCTTGCATTTCAATTTAAAGAGGGGGAATGTGTGCCAAATTAGAATTAAATGCATCTTATTTACCTGAATTTCTAGCTTGGTCAAGTTTGTACTATTGTTTCAAATAAGCAGTTACCCTTTACTTTCTACCATTAATAAGGCTGTTGTTTAGTCAAGATTCTCTTCTATCACTTTTGGGTGTTTTGGTGATCTTGCTTAGCTGAAAAGTAGGACTGACTTGCTGGCATTTTGTTCTGGACAAATCTATGCTGACTTAAATAATTTGTAGTCTAAAAATGCAATTTCTGCCTTCCCCTGTTTTCATTTGGAAGTTGATTTTGTCTCTCAGACAAGAATTCCAAATATTCAAAATAGCAAGCAATGAAAAATATCCTGAAATTAGTGCTGAGCCCATCTTGCCCCCCTGGTTAATTTTCTGCAACTTTAGATGTTGGCACCTGCAGCATCTCATTCTTAAGTAACTACTCATTTCACATCTAGCTCTTTCACTACTACAATCCAGAATGTATGCTTAGATAAGCATAAACATAGGCCCAAAGTATTTAAGTAAGTTGTCAAGACTTCCTATTAAATAAACAGCATGTAAAATCTGCAAGTGATGAGAGAAAAAAAATTATACAATTTTTAAATATTTAGTCATTAAATAAGTGCTTTTAAAAGCGTGATCCATGGATGTATATGCTGGCAAAAATATCTTTGCTTGCTGTCTCTTTACACTGCTAACACATACTCATATTTTTCTTTTTCATTTGGGAGCTCTCTCATTGCACATCCACTAAATGATTTCAAGCAGCTCAGAAATCAGCCCAGAGAGAGTTGGGAGAAGGTACAAACCCCTTCTTAAATATAAATAATATATCCCAGCTGAATACTGGGTCCTTTTAGGTTTAAGCTGCTAGGAGGAGGAAACATTATTTTGCAGTTTGTTCTGTGCAAACTCGTAGTGCTGAGCACCTTTTGCCACTCACTGCCCACCCCACCTCCCTACTAATTCTCCCGGTTCATGAACAGCCCCTGACATGCAATGTAAAATGACACTCCTTGGCTATAAGTACCGATAACATGCAACTGTCCTTTTTTTTTCTCTGCCAGGATTACAATGGAACCATCATACTAGAAATATCAGGATCTTCCTGTACCTTTTTATATGTTTAGTTACTCAAAGTTTTAAATTTTGACCTTTCATTCCCTGTCGTCCGTAATTTTCTCCCCCACTTCCAATTCCACATCCCTAGATAGTGCTGAGCAACAGCTGAGCAACAGTTAACACTACAAATAGCCCTACCAATTTTCAGTGAAGTGTCTTTGACATGTTTTCTCTCCACTGTCTGCCTTCCCCAAAGAACTAGGAAATAAACCCTTTAGAGGGTAAGTGTCCACAGAAAGAATTGACAAAATTTGAAACAGCAGCATATGAAATTCGAGTACCTTTTTCAAAAAGTGTAAGTATATACCTCTATACCACTCAAAGCATAGTACTTTATTTAATGAGCTAATCATAAAGAATTATTGCTCAATAAAAGCTATAGAGACTCTACACAATGTACAGTTTAGGATAAAACCAAGAAATCTCAAAGAATATCTGTAAATATCAAAACTATTTTAAGAAAAACATGTGGTCCATGACTCCAATATTGAAAGGAATTGGCAGCGAATCAAATTTTAGTCCTTACCCACCACTAGCCTGCTTCATGTCTCTGACCAGCAATAGCAGCAGTTATATTTTTGCCTTCTATTTTTTCCTTTTAACTTTAATATCTTACATACTTAGAGTACTACAGTGGAGATGGTGCTTTCCAGTGTCCTAATTGTTCTAGGTGATCCCCCTCTAAAGTGATAAAGGAGGGGCTGAAAATACATGTCTGCTGTCTCTGGACTACAACAAATCAAAGCTTCTGGTGAAGATGGTTCCAGCTCTTGGAAAATTCAAGTTATACATAATATTTCTCTATCACAGCTTCTCAGAAATACTGTATATACATCAGAGCTCTACTGTATAGGTACATGTCCTACAAAACTGCGAAACTAAAGGTCTTCCTCCTTATCTTTGACACACTCCTTCTAAGAGACCACTTAAAATGTGGGATGAAGACCACAGCTGAGATCTGTCCTTCTCGGAAACAAGGAGTCTCCTTATATATCAGGATAGAACTGATCTAGACTCAGGCCAGAGCTTTCTCTGGATGCTGGTCTAGGACTGCACTCCTAGACCAGCATCACTCTCCCCTCAACAAGTTCAAGATGATGTTGAATACACAGCTACATTGTATGTTTTGACAAGCAAACCAACCCTCTAAACTCAAGAGGACAGGTCAAAAAACAGGACCAAAACACCCATCAACAAGGAACACATAAAAAAATGTAATACATTCACATTTCTTGGTGCTCTGTACAACAAGAGTTTACTCTAAAAGAAAGCCTCAGTTGAATCCACTAGTATCTGCTCTTCTATAAACAATTATGACAATAACATGATCTGCCCAGTGAAAATATTAAGAATGCTGGAGGGTCCATTTCTCAAGAAAGCTATTTGTTTTGAATTATTCACTTCATTCCTCAGTTAATTAATTCCAAGAATCTGGCTATTACATCCAGGCTATGATCTTTCAAACTGTGTTTAATTGTCATTACAAAAGATGAATTTCTCTCTCTCTTTTTGAAGCTGAGGCAGAAATCATTGCAAGAAAAAGAATTAAAAGAAACGAGGAAAAGAAAAAACAAAACAATAGAACAACAGACAGAACAACAAACACAACTAAAACTCTATAGCTCTGAGAACAGAAAGAAAATTAACATGGTCTAATAAAAGTCATGGTGGGATAGTTGCTGTTGTTATTTAGAAGAAAATAAACGTATTAACTAGTGCTCCTTCACACGCAATCCTTCAATGTCCAGCATTTGCATAAGCCTGTTGCTATAAATAAATAAATAAGTAAATTTTGATTTATCTGTGTTATATATGTCTCACATATGAGCAATTTATAGACGCAAGAAAAGCACGATGCACAGAGAGCATCCAGGGCATGCCATGGACCTGGACTCCATTACAGTCCCCTCAGACCCAGGACAAATCATTGGCATTCAAGTCCCATTCATTTATTGCTACCTTCAAACAAAGCCACTACAAATGCCATGCTCAGTACCATGACCTTTCTCTGCCTGTTTCTATCAGGTACAAAATGGGACTTTATCCATTCTTCATAAAAGCACATACAGATTTTTACCTGTAACTTTCAAAGTGACACTCAATACACATACAGTCTTTTTCTGCTGTACACTCCACTTTTCAGATCCTCCTACAGAAGCCAGAAATAGTTTGTCAGATCCGTATGGAAACCCTGCTTCTCTGTAAGGGCCTCAAAGAGAATTTATATTTGTACTATATGCATGTATCTGCCCTCTGTGGGATATTGCCAGCTCACCTAGGGTTTCTTCACCATCTAATCCAAGCACATCAAAGCATCTTAGGAGCTCCAGAATGAATAACTACAGGCTTTCATGACATAATTTATCCACATATCTAATGTGGTGAGCCAAAGACATCTGCAGTCCTGAGAAGTAATTCAAGTTTCAGACCTGTGGCCCTGAAAGTTCAGCCCAGTTCATGAGGCTTCACCACAATTAACACAACTTGCTCTGCTTCTCTGCCCCACAGGGCACAAGGTGGTACCTGTGAGCCTCTCACGGAGCAGCACCAGGACACTGCCATTGCTTGTGATACTCCCAGACATCCGGTAAACCCATCCAGCCACACACCATTCACGCCAACACGGTGCATGGCAGCATTTGGGATGTATTCTAGCACAACAGGAGGTTTTTGTTAAATCTGCACCTGTCAGAATTCAGGAAATGTCAGCATTACCAACATCTGGGCATCCCTAAGTGCCCCAGTAAGTGCATGTCTACAGAATGAGTTACAGCATTACCCTGGAATTTTTTTAATTTTTAATATTCTGTTCTAAACAAAGATTTCAAGGCTAGGTTTCAGAATGCAACTCTGTATTAGTTGGGGGGGGGTTGTGTTTGTTTGGTTTCTTTCCTTAAACATTTCCCGTTGCTCCTTATGTAGGAAATATCTGCCATTTCAATGGATCATAATATTTTCCTAATTTAAATTCCCCCATGAGCCATCCCTTGTATACAACATGGCAGAAGTAAGTTTTACCTAAATAAGTGAAATCTCAAAAAAAGTTAAAAAGAATTGGATGCAACTCAATTTAGAAATGCAAAAATGCCACATTGTTGTTGTTCCACTGTATTGCAGTAAGTAGTCCTTCCACTTCTCATCCCTCAAGTAATTTCTTGGCATCATATGAACCAAGATGTTTCATTACATATCAAGCTCTCAGAAGCAGAAACATCTTCTGTTTGTAGCTCTGAAGTTTCTAGAGTGTTTTAGGCATGGTAAAGATAGTTTCCAAAAGAGCTTTGTGTAAATAATCCAAATTCAATTTTTCCTGTCTGTTTAAGCACCAGAGTAACTCATTAGATCCTTAAAAAGTTTCAGAAGCATGGGCACACAACATACCAGATGCCCACTCTGATTTTTGTCTTGAAGTGTCAAAATGGCAATATGTGTCTGCAGAGTTTTTAGTAAATGCTTCAAGGCCTTTACTCTGTAGTTTATTCTGGTGCTTTAGTAGAAATAGTCTTCCTTTAGACATCTGTATTCAAAGGAAACTGAAAACCAGGTCAGTCCTTGGCACACAAACAAAGATATTTAATATTTAGTGGGACTATCTGTGGAGGATCTGTAAAATAGATGAGAGAACAGGACACTGAGGTGGTGACATAATATAAATAATTATACTTCTTAGATGGAATTCATTGCATACAGGTAAGCAAAGCCATTAACTTTTTTTTTTTTTGAGAAGGCAATTTAGTTGAAGTCTCACTTACTCTACAGAAAAAGAAAGGCAAAAAAGGTTATCCTCAACAATGTCTTCAGGCAGAAGCTTGTTAGGCCAAACTAAGCTGTCTCATTTCATTGCTCCTTTACCTCATGGAAACCGCAATTGAAGGGCCTCTCACTCTCCTTCCAACATCTTGGGCTGGGCTACATCTTGACAACAACCAGAACCTCCTTCTGTTTTCAGACAGGTCAGGAGTCTTACATGCTCCAGCTATAGCCTGCTTCAAGGAAATGTGAGTAGGAAGCTCTTGAACTATAATTCCCATAAAGCATTTATACCTAGAATAGTTATATCTGATCCTGCTTCTACCTCCAATGAATCAAAAGCAAAAAACCTCCTTTCTGGGGGCTTTATGAAAAGTGCTATTCTCTAGCTCTTCCCTCCCTATACCAAGATGGAAATGATTGCCAATGAGTTGACATTTCACAAAATAGACATCTTTCTGGAATTCATGGCTGATGATTATTAGGTTCAGTTTTAAAGAAAATATCAAAGAAAAACTGTCCTACATGAGGACTTAGCTATTGAAAATGTTGGGCTTTTGAAGAAGTCCTCTTTTAAATTAGTGAGATTCTATCAAAGGACTTCCTCAGCTGCCTGGGGGAAGATAGTATGATGAAACATTCAGTTTGATGCATATCTCTCCTGAACAAGTAAAGGTGTCCCAATGCATTCTGACATTACTTACATAAGACATAAGAATGACAAGCCAAAGAACTAGCTAGCTGGTTTTCCCTCAAAAATTCATCCTCAATGACTCAAATGTTTACCAACACTTCATTTACACTTTACCATTCAACTAGTTGTGTTGAATGCAATATAAATCAGACTCAGAGAATACTGCAGAGAGGCAATATATGATGATCTTTATACCTGTTGACATAGCAAGCTTTGATCTCTAGGTCTGCTTTAAGCTAGGATCAGAAAGAAGGGCACAAAGTCAGAGCCTTGAGTTCTACTGGGCTGTTTTGATTCAAGTTATAGGGATACACTGATCTACTCTATTAGTCACGTTTCCATCTGTCTGCAGTTGGACAGTTGGACAGAAATGAGAAAAAAATAATTAAATTTTTGAAAATGTCATTAAACCCCGTCACTCAAAAGAATCCTTAGACTGAAAATCAAACATAAAATAAAAACTAAGCGCTGAAGACGTATTACAGCAGAAAAAGAAACAAATGAGACTGTGCTCTTCAGCTAAAGTGCTGACCAACTATTCAAGTTTTTAAGTACGCATTCTCTGTATATTAAGGACTCAAGTTCTTCAACAACCAAAAACCCCACGGCCATCTGTCTACAGTTCCTTGGTGTTACAAAATGTAAATGCATACACAGCTTTACAGACTCCCTATGAGCAATTTGTGTCAAGCATCTAAGATCAAGGCTATAATATCTAGTTAAAGCAATATATACAGTTATGGTCCCAGTTCTTTTCAAAATGGATTCCAAAATCCTTTTTTTTCCTGATGTAACATCAGTTTACAGTGTCATTGCTGTAAATTAGTTCAGATAAGATTTTGCCATTCAACAAATGATCTTACATCAACATCTTCCCATTAGAGATTTCACAGCAAGCGGGTGGAAGACAAAATGAAATTAATGTATACAATTAAACTTAACTGAAACCCACCCAACACAAAAACAACTTACTCTTGAATGCCACATGTTAAATTTGTAAAACTTCCCCCAGTGCTTATGCAGACAAGTTTACTGGAAACCAAACAAGCAAAGAACAACAAAACCCCTCGACACTTTCAGGTTGATTTTCATGGATTTTAGATGATACATGAGTACTACTTTCATTATAATTTTTCACTGCAATTTCTGCTTCCAAATCCCTTAGGCCCATTTTCAAACTCTGCTGAATTACTGTGGTGGTACATTCTTTTACCAAACAGCATATATATACAGGCTGCAATATCCAACAACTGATGAAGTGTTTGCAAACTTAATCTCCATTTTCTTAAAATAAGGTATTTCCATGACAACGTACAGCTACCACACCACAGCTCCAGCAAAGCAAGCTTCAGAAAACAGTTTATCTATCTACACGTTACTTTCCTCTATATTTTTCCATCAGATTTCCAATTTCCTCTCTTACTTATTTTGAATCCTGGTGAATGCAATTCAGCTGGTGTTTTAATTTTCAGAAGTCGAATGTATTATAACCCTTACTTTACTTCCTCACAGAAGAAACACCTATCATTGTCTCTAGCCTGGGATCTTCAGGTGCTCTTCTGAACAAATATCATTGTAAACAAACCATTTCAGATTTTTTCAAGATTAACCTTACAGCCCTGCTGACCCTTGGCTTTACTGCAAATTTCTTGTAGGTTTACTTTTTTTAATATTCCACATATTTAACCTGGTTTCTCATGTGCCATTTACTGCTTTTTTTCCTGGAGTTTCTATATTTCACTCAAGTTTTCTTAACATATCTTTTTATTAACTTTCTCCTTCAATATCTTACACTTCAAATAAGCTGCCTTACTAATACTTCAAATATGCTTCCTTTGTTTTTTTTAATCAGTTAATTAGAAAAAAGACAAAACCTTCATCTCAGTGTGTTTTTCCCACCTCTTTTGCTAGTCTCTCATATAGTGGATCAGAGTACAGACAGAACATGTTTAGTTGAAAAAGTATCTCATTAAAATCAGAAGTTCACAGCCAAGTTGAAAGGGCTTTGGAGAACAAAATTAATTTAAAGGCCCACTCAACAGGTTAACATTAGACATATAAAAAAAAAAAAAACCAAAAAAAATCAACAAAAACCAACCAGCATTGGAGGACACCAAAGTGAACATTAAGAATGTCCAGAAAGGATCTCAGAAATGGGGGAAGTAATGTCCTAAGAACAAGGAATTCAGGTTGCCAACTTTATGGAAGACATTTCTGCTGGCTGAACAGCTGTTGCCAACTTAAAGGCAAACTCGAAAGCAAAACATATACATACAATCATACTCTACTGAAACATATGACAAAAATATTTATTTTGAACTATTTAAGTAATATTTGATGGATAACATGGACTATCTGCTAGATGTTCAGTCTGTAGTCCTCAGCTTCAGTGCTCAGCCCCCATTCCTGTAATAGTTTCTGCAGAAAACACAATGGCAAATTAACACACTGTTTTATTGCACAATGTGGACATCTGCCCATTGAGCATAAGCACTGAAAACCCACCCACACAGATTTCATGAAGGACATCAAACAGCCATTAAGGAGAAAGAGAAGGCTCACTTCTTAAGATTTCCTGAACCACAGTGAGCAAAATTTAATGGTTCTACACCATGTTAGCAATCTCCCCACACCATCTAGTCCCCCTTAGTAGCAGTTTTAGAAATATATCTAGTTCATAATATTTTATTAGCCTATATAAAACATGGGATTCATCTCTTCCAAATATCCACTTACTTTTAAACTTAAACCAAATATTTTATTAGTATTTTAAGCTTATATTCTTACTTATATTCTTATTATTTTGCAAGGAAATAATGTATTTAAATTGTTTTATGCCCTGAGCAATACCAGAACATAACTTTTATGAGCAACTTGCATTCCTAATTATACTCTTTCCATCCTTGCTACACAAATGGTATTATTTATATTCCTGTACTGGTCCACTAGTCAAGGTACCCCAGGTACCCCAAGCCACAGAAAATAAGTCTGTTAGAGCTACTCATTCAGAGTCTTACTCTTTAGCTAAGCTGAATGCATTATTCTTTTTTCCCTTGGAGAGTCCCTATGACAGTGTAAAAGGAAGTGAAGGAAGGGAAGGAAGCAAAGGAAGACCACTTACAGCAATAGAACTTTGATTTCATCTGCTGAAGCACTATCAGTGACTCCAGACAGGGTCCAGAAGAACTTCATCTACGCAAGTCCTCATATCCACATCAAACCAATTCTTCAACATCTGACATGCCACCTTCACGAGTATAAAAAGTTGCGGTATAAGAGAACCTCATGCCAGTCTACCATCAGCCTTTTATAGGCTGAACTGTTTTTCTTTTTGCCAACAGCTTGCATATCCCAAAGTGTATGTGTCAGAGATCTTGTGCTGTTGGTAGTTCTTAGGACTTCCCAAAAACCTCTGCTTTGATTTTCTTCTGACTTCACAAAAACATGCACCTTACTATTACAAATTATTTAAACAAGTCCTTGAAATCTTTTGTGTTGGATCCCTCAACAAACCCAGACTGTACATGGTTTGAGCCATTTTCTTCCTCCATTTTTTATCTAACCTCTTCCTTCAGACTTTACCATACTATATGCCAAAGGTGTCTAAGTTTCAAAGGAATATAAAAGACGGGGCAGCAGGGAAAACTTCCAAGAGTGGAGTATGCTATTTGTGTACATGAGATCCAACCTACCTGCACAGACCAGTCTGTCACCACTAGACTTGTTTGTTCTTCATGTCATGTGACAATAGAGGAGGAGAAGAAAATATTATGCTCCACTAAAATTTTAACCTTTGCCTTCTGGGCTGAAAATCCCAGTGATAGAGTGCAGGTTTGACAACAATACTTGAGCCCACACTGCTTCTGGGAGCTGTTGATAAGTTCCTATCCAGTACATTAAAACATCATCAGCCTATTCTAATGTCAGCTTTATTTCAAGTAGAGTTTTAGAGAGATTGCAAAGTGCATTATATGAGACTCCAGTCAACAGAGAGGCAGAAAACAAATATACCATTTACTTACCTATACAAGAGTACTTAGTAAAGACATGATGAATATAGCTATCTTAGCAGAAACACTTAGAATTCTATCACACTAATATGTCTGGACACTCGTTTATTGCATGCAATTTTTACAGAATATATCTTCTCATAGCCTTTTCACTTCTTTATTTGATTAAAAAAAAGGAGAAAGTGGTGATTACAGCAAGAAAAAAGGAAATAAGTTCTATATGGTATTTAATCTACAGAGGAGAGAAGAGGTAATTCATTGTTTTCTTTCTGGCACAGTGTTTTATTATAGGACAAAAATTCAATAAAGACATCAAGATCTCTCACTGAAATGGGTCAACACCATCCATGACAACTGCTAAGTTGTAAAGTAGAGATAGTAGGAGAGTGTAAAATCAGATTAAAGTAGGGGTCCAATCCAAGTTAAATAATAATTTTCTTACCTGGACAGGATCAGAAGCATGACCTCTCTATATGATAACATCTTACTGCACTAGATGATAAAAAAAGTACACTACACTTCTTGGGGGGAAGGATTCACATGTTGCTCTACTTGCTTCAGTTATGGTCACCTAAAGCATAGAAACTAGCATTTCAAAATTATGACTGAATTTCAATGAAAGGATCTTAAGAACAAGCAAAAAGTAATTCCAGGCTTCTCCCTAAAATTTCATTTTTCTAACCAACTGTTAATTCTTGTTTGTTTCACAAAAGCAATTGAGACTGACATGCTTGTACAAACATGCACTAGCATAAAAATTTAACTGGAATAAAACAGCTCGTGGTATTTTTGGCACATCAGAACTCTGACACAGAATTAGTATATCAATACGAATCACTCTTATTCCTCAGACTTCAGTGAAAAGCATGAAAATCAGAGTGACTTTTTAATACATAACTAGTAACAAGTGAAACATTTTTGTTCCGCATTGTCTGTAGCACTGTTTGGGCTTCACACATCCAGGGCGAATTGTTCAGCTGGTAACAGCCTTTCCTGGAAGATAGTATGAGATCCTGGAAAAGTACTAAGCCAGATTCATGAGCTTTGAATAAGACACTGGAAGCAGTGACTTCAATAGAACTACACATACCCTAAAAATGTACATATGGTAATTACTCTATGAACTGAAGACACAGTACTACTCACCAATATGCTCTTTTACAGATCAACCTTTCAAAATATGAAGCATTACCAACGTACTTAGAGTTTGTCCTGCTGTTTCCACTACAGAGGCTTACTCCATTCACCAAAAGCCTCAGCCTGATGCATTCCTTGCTCAAACATTGCTCCCACCCAAGTAAACAACAGTGGTCTATGGGGCAAAAGCTTCATAATACATAAACACAGCATGTCAGTGGTGTTTTGCCGGGTATATTCTTTTCTTCTTTCATCTGTTACTATCACGCCCCTGATATCCACCTGAATGGACAGCGTTTATTCAAGTAGGGTTTGCTAGGGATGAACATGCTCCTGAATATGCAAAGTGTGCTCTTTTACTGCTGGGTCCTTTATTAAACTACCTGAATATTAGTGGCCCGAAATTGGTATGATTAAGGTTTAATGAACTACTGATTAGCACTAATGAACACAACTGAACACACATTTTATTAAATGATTTGTCTCCTTTGAAATGAAAGTAATGTTAAGCCCATTAATAAAAATTATTTGGGTCATTTCTGAGCAACTGTTGCACTCCTTGGAGATAAAGGAGAGAAATCAGCCAGTGTGCTGTCTGATTAGTGTTTCAGCAGGTGTTACACATCAATAGTTAGGGTTCACAGGCTGTATTTTCTAGGCTTAGTAAGGTCAGAGGAAAAAATTAAAGTTTCTATGAGTGCTATCTGACAGGAGAGATATGTCCTTATGATCTGGGAGGATCTGAAATGATACAGCATACAAGAAATGGAAGGACTTTGTTCTAAATTATAGCTGTGACTGGGTGGAAGATAGCATGCACACAAAAAAACCCCCACAAAACAAACAAAAAAATTGCCTTACTCCCCAAACCCAAGTAAACATGATTGGAAAGATATTCTTTCATATTCTTCCATACTTTTCACATCATTTTCTAGTTAAAAGCTTTTTGGAAGCTGCATATATCCATCTGCCACAATGTACTGCACTAGTTTAGATACCGTCTGAAGGCTTAAAGACTTTACAGAAAGACTGAGGAAGTATTGATGAGCAATTGTTCCCCTTAGGTGAGGGTAAGATGCAGTTAATTCTCTTGAAGTACAATGTCATAAAACATCCATAAATACTCTTGGATACGTGATGACAAGTGACGAGAACATCACTTTTGGCTTCTATTTTAGAGCCCTGTGTTCCAGGTATCCAAAGTGACATAGTGGGTTATTAAGATATCATTGCAATTAACAAGCAAGATCGCTACCAATAGTTGCCCACTTCCTACGTTAAGTCAGTTGTCCCCAGGAGGATTTCTTAACGATTATTCAATCAGATATGAAGGAGGAAGGAGTGACAAGAACACAGCCCAGGGCGGAGTTCTTCAGAGACTGCATTATCTGCTAACAGGTAACATAAATAGACACTGCACCTCTGAGCACTGCAAAATTTACTCATTTTCTTCCTATTATCATAAATATTAATGTTTGCCGTTCCAGACGCACAGCAACTCTGAAGTAAAATCAGTACATTTCTACATGAGTCCCCTATCTCCAGTATGCATTATATCTGAGGCCCTGATGAGGGTGAGGAACCTGAAGGAAACCAATGACATATTGAAGAGTTCCTGGCATAGTTAAAAAAACAATAATAAAAAAATAAATCAACAAACAGCTGTTGACAATGGAGTTTTCTCTAGTGGTGGTTCATTATAGTTCTGAAATATTTTATCCCTTTGTTAAATCAAGTCCTACTACCATCAAAGGAAAATCCAAGAACACAGCTAGAGATTTAAACAGAGTATTAGAATATAAACTCTCGGTATGCAAACAACCAGACCCAATATCACTCACATATTAACTGGAATGATTAATGTAGAAAAACAGTGGCACAAATAGAAAGGCTAATGAGACCTTTTCAAGATGATTCTCATGTAATTAAGTGTAATGGGTTAAATTCTGCTTCAAATTGTTCCAAAGTGAAACCAGAAAAATCTGTATGCATTTCAGAAGATGTGCTCTGCGTCAAGAAAAGCCGCGGGCAGAATTTGACCTATTGTCAATAATACCAGCTAAGCAAAACAGCTATTTTTTCTCTACCATGTAACTAATCCAATGAGTCCACATAGCCTCAAAATAGATTTCTTCTTGGAAACTTTGAAAGGTTTAATGTAGGAGGAAAGACTGAACACATAGAAGTGGAAGAGTGAGCAGTTGCAGCAGGCTTGAAAAAGGCTTGGGAAGTCACAGGGGATTTCCCTAAGGAATTTAGTCTTTGGACTACTTTTACTGATGAAGGCAGGATGTCAGTGGTCATCTTTCCTACCATACAGATAAACACAAAGGGAAGAGATTCTCCCTTTTGCTATTGACTGTTTATGGGGTTGAAGAGGCACAGGCAGGCTGTGTACAGAGATTCCCTTTGGATGAAACAGGGGAAGACCACTCAAGACCTCTGCACAAGAGCCACTGAAGCGTAGAGGCAGCTATACCAGGAGCTGGAAAGACCTTTCAACTACTGGCAATGGGCATTACTACCACCTCTATGAGATTTAGCCCAGGTTTTAGTGTGCCCCAGTGATGAAGGTGGGACCTCAAAGGCCACAATCTCCTTACAGAAATTCCTGTGATCTCCTGAATGTCACCTCTTCATTAATGGTTCCTCTGTTTCCAAGAATACTCTGTCTTCACTTAATAAGCAGAGAGTTTCTTCAATACCAACATGCACAATTTATGTTTGTTATCATCTTACCTGCTTAAGTAGACAATCTTCCTAATTATTAACAAAGAAAACATTCACTTTCATTTGTGGATTAAGACATCGCTACTTTAAAGAGTACTACACCAAATTCAAACCTCAGTTATAGAACTTTAATTAAAAAGCAAGGAAGAAAATTAATACATGCTTTTAACTTGCAGAAGTATAACCCAGCGTAGAATATTGAGGGTACAGAGGGAAGATAGGTGGTGTTTTTATTAAAATTAATACGTGGGCTGCTGTGAAATTTAACCTAAGAAAATTAACCAAGATGTCACATGAATGTATGTGATGCAAGTATTTTCAATGGAAATAACATCCATAGTATATACATACTGTGGAAAAAAAATAACAGTGGTCCTAAGAAACAGACATTAGAAAACACTAGCATGAGTACAAGCATTTACTATGCTTGTAATCAGACTTTTTAGGGCATAAAACAACTACTAGCTGGTTGGCACCCTCTATGAGAAAGTTTTTCTACAATATGCATATTTTAAGTCTAGTACTATATTCTACCAGTGCTTTTGATGGGCTTCTGCTTTGATTCACAGCAAAAATTCTTTCTAAGACTGCGTTCATATTTAAGTTATAAATTAATATAAACCAAAACTAAGAAAAATCTTTAATAACACATCAAGATGCTTTACTCATCCTTGTCCCTGAGAAAACTGTATTGAAATAAAAAATAGTCACTTTTAGGGCTTATAACACAAAAGGGAGTGGGAGGATTTATGTACATGAAACCACTGCTTTTATTAGCAAGTGGCTTAATTGTATTTCTTTTCAATAAAAACATGGAACTGGCTTCCTATATACTTCAGGAGTTGCACATTATTTGACAGGAACAGCAAGTCTATATTTCTCCACAATGAAAAATTTAAAATTACTGTTTAGAAAATACTCCCTTGGATGTGTAATAAGTATTAAGAATCAGCAAATCTATTTCTATTTAATTACAAGTAAATTAGAGGTTGTTTTAAACATTAAGAATCTGCTTAACTTTTAGGAAAGGCTTCTTGGGGGTTGGAAAACAGCAAAGACAAACTCAAGGTCTTAGGAATAAGGAATTTAAAAGAAAATGTTACATCGTCATTTCTGAGAGGAAAAAAATAAATTCTGGATTATCTCAGCATCTCATAAAGAGATAAAACATTAAAGTTATGTACCTAAAACCATGCATTATTCATGAAATGTAAAATGTGCATTCTTAACTAGTTATTCCCCCTACCCCAGAATGTAATTAAACCCAATGACTCTTCTATCAGGTCATGTAAGAATAATAAACGAGACTGTTAAATCATGAATTGAATTAAAGCTCCTGGTAAATTTCTTTGACAAGAATTTCCATTATAAGGAAGAAAGAAAAAAAAAAAGAAAGAAAAGAAATATTTTCAGTTGTTCATACAACTACAGTTTCAAGAGTAGCTGTTCCTAGAAAAAGACATGGTTAAATTTAACAGAAGTATGTTCTTTTTATCTAGGCAAGTCATCTCTCCTATTTAAATCTCCTTACCTATGTCAGATGATTGACAGCTGGGTACCATTCAAGACACCTGTATTTGGTCTGAGTGGCAGCCTGAAAATCCCCAGAGACTTTTCTGAGCATGTACCACAGGCAACGGGTCAAAATATTTACTTCAGACAACAACCATGAAACTTCATTTGCTGCTGTTATTTTCTTTCTAATTAAAGACTCATTTCAAAGCAGAGTGGAAATAATGTGTCTGCTGTGGTTAATATTTAATCAGCAGTCTAGCGTGCCAACCATGTATCCCTTGTAACAGCCCAGGGTCAGTGCCCTGGATCCCACTGGGATGCCATATGGCTGTGTCCAGAAGACTGGAAGCCACAAATGACCCATCACGGGTTGAGTGATAGCATGAATCAATGAGGATACTAATTATTGGTTTTGAAGAGCTGACTCATCCGCTGTGGGAGTGAACATTATGTTAACAACCGTGAGTGTTTCAAATCATAATATCAGATGTGCTATTATCAAAAAATAAAACAAACCAGATTCAAATTATCCAAGTTTTTCTAGTAATTTGCTGCTAAATAATTTAAATATGATTTATCTGTACATAATGCAAGTATGATACTTGTTATTGTTTCTCCCATCAAAGGATAATATAATAAATAAATTCTGGTTTGGATCTATTTAGAATCCAGACCCACAAATATCCGTATTCAAGCTGCATCCTTTCTTAGATGGTTATAATAAAGGTATTATTTCAAATCTATTTCTGCAAATAGAACATTTCTCTCATATTTCACAAGGACCTGGACTAAATTTTGAAATACAGAAATTGGGAAAGCACTTAGGCATGTATTCAACCCTCAGTGAGAATACACGTCTATAATAAGGCATCTCCTGAACTACCATCAAGTCTGGACATGCTGTTTATATGTTCAGCAAATCTAGAAACCTATCCATAAGCTGCACTCCAGAGAGCATAGCATCCCCCTTTGCTGTGCTGTTCCAGCAGCTCAGTACATTTTCCCAGCATGTTAGAACTCCTGATAAAAGAAAACCTCATTACTGTTTCTGATTCATTACTGATATCTAAGAAAGTAATTTGCTCTGAAAAACAGACCGCACTCTAGAGAGTGCAGGATCCCACCTTTTGTACCAGGATGCAAGGCAGATAGGATACCACCAAATATATCAGGGATGTTTGTGGGAGACAATTGTGCATCTTCCATGCTTAGTTTCAAGCCAACACTTAATTGTTTACCCAAAGAGAAGCTAGAAACAGTTGCTGCTCCTCATGTCCTGTATGCTCCAATACGACACAATTTTAAGGCTTAAAGACCACACACAAAATTCAGACTCAAACAGCACCTCGCAGGCAGATCCTTTCTTTACAGAGAGTGAATTTTCTTTTTTCTCATTAGCAGTAGGGTAGTTTGTCCAATGCACAAAGATGCCTCAACACAGCATGCAATCCTCACTCCTGCAGAAGAAAGTTGGTACAGCTTTAAATTTTATCTCACGCTATTGCAGAGCAGCTGACTACAAGTCCGTGTTGTATGTACTTCCTAAAACACAGATCAGGCTGTAAGGTTCACTCGGTGAAGGTGGGAACAAAATGAATACGGTATCGCACGGAAATCTACTGGTGGCATTATGTCCACCAGCATATTCCTGTAGAGCGGGAAGGTACCCGAGGGGACACGCGGGCTTGAGCCGGCTCTTACTGCTGACTTTGTGCCGGGCCAGACACTGCCCAGTGCCGAGGCTGGCTCCGGACCCCGCTGTGCCGGCCAGGGGGACCCTGTCCCCGCGGTGCCGGCCCGGGTCGGTCCCTCCATCCCGCTGCTCCCCGGCCGATCCCGGCCGAGCAGAGCGGGGCTCGGGTCCCCTCTAGCGGCGGCAGCGCTCCCGGGAACCCCCGCCCGCCCCTCCCGCTGACTCTGGCACACCACATTCCTGCCATGGGCCATGGGCCATCCCAGGATTGTTCTGTTGCTGGCTAGCTCACACCATGCCCAACAAAAGTTCTCAGCTCACGCCACCCACTGAGTGCGGCTGGAGAGAGACGCAGCCTTGGGGAGGAGGATTGGGATGATGTGTGATCCAAGAGATACACCCTATGAAAAAGCGTTTGCTACCTGTGGATGAGCTACATTATGAAATTAGAAAGCAGTCTGTACAATTATCAAGATGAAAGGACGTATTCCAAGACCTGAACTTTTCTATGAGTACTCCAGCCATTCTGACTCTATGAAATGAGAGGTGGCACTTTAAAGAAATAATCTGTGAAACTCCATGAGGCTGCTGGTCAGAATTCCTCCTGGAGACCTATCAAAAGTGGGAAGGATTCTGCATAGGACAGATCATTTTTTTTTCTAGCAAAATTGTCTTCCCTCATTTTTCTTTCAGTCACTGGAGACTTCAATTCTGCAGCTGAATCCAGGCCAAACTATTAGGTTCTGTGAAAAGCAGCACTGATTTCAACGAGACTCCACACTGGAGTAAGTAGCTTGGATTAATCTTGGGGCTTTCATCATTGCAAGTCATGAAGAAAATGAGCTTTCCACTCAGCCAAGTTCTGAGAGTTGGGAAATTGTATGAGAAGTTCAGACTTCTTTTGCTACTGGCCTGGCAAAACACGAAGAAAAACTTGAAAACAAAACACCTAAATACTAAAGAAAAAAAACCCCAACAAATAAAAACAAGCAGGGAAAAAAACCAAACAGATATTGACATTCAATTTTGGTTTGTGTCATTTTTGTTATTGATAGTTAAGAGAGCTGTAGCTGGTGGTCAGAATCAGCAATACTGGACAGGGTGACTTATGGTCAGCATCAACATTGCTGTAGTTCAAACCAGTGAAATCAGTGGCAGAGAAAAGGTAGGAGAAATATTTAATTTTGACTTAAAAACACAGACATTCTCAAACTTTTCTCAAGAAGATTTTTTTTAGCAAGAGATTAAATGTAAGTATACAGCATGCACCTATTCTCTTTCTGTTTCTCATGCTCTGTCACCAATGTTCTGTCCAAAAAAAAAGAAATTAGAACACTGTGGGGGGTCATCCTCCAGGAGCATAGCTCTCATTAACCCCTCAGCAAACAAACAGATTAGTTATGGAGGAAGGTGGGCAATCTACAGCATCTCAGGCACTTCTGTCTCCAACCAGGCTGAAGATTACGTGCCTGCACAGAGTAATATAGCACAGCAGTTTCCAAGTGGCCTTGTAGTTCTTCTCTGCTCTCTGCATTTGGTGGGCATTTTTTCATTTTACACATTGTTCAGAACTTGCTGCAGTGATTTCAGAAGTTATATAACTGTGTCAGATGCTCATATGAACGACAACTATTTCTCTGGCTTTATTTTTCCAGAAATGCTTCTGGCATTGCTTTTCACAGAAACACTATAACAGAAATAGCTGCATGGTAGCAGTGGAACTCTGTCTCTTTAGGTGCAGTGAAGATAATTTTTTAATTAGCAGACTGTTATTAGTTTATTCCTATATTGATGTGGTATATTGATACATTGGTTTGCTGATTCTGTCAGATCATGTTAGATACTGATTTTTACCTACCTAAACTTCAAAAAAAGGAAAGAAAATTTATTTGTCTTCTGTATTTTAATGACATCTCATTTCCCCAGCACCTTATTCAGTGTTAACAGTCTATATAAAAGTTCATTCTCATTATTAACACATAAAAGAAGACAGAAAAAGACCCAGAAGGGAAAGATTGCATGATGGTCATTACTCTGAGTCCATCTCTCAGATTTACCAAGTTGTCTACCCAAGCTGAATTTGATCAGCATGTGATGTTACTGAAGGTCTACAGAGAGAAATTATTATCTCAAAGCACATTGCAAATATTGAGTCAATTCTACAGAAAGCCACCTCTGTGAAGAAAGAAGGATGAGTCCTTATTTAATCAATGAGAGGAAAAAAGAAGCACAGAGAGGTTAAGTCACTTATCAAGGTCACACAGAAAAGGGTGATCTTGCTCAGTATAGAACTTGTTTTAAGTTTAACAGCAGTGAGATTAGATCAAATTTAGAGACAGAGTTGGCATAAAATTCAGATTGTGGATTAGCAACACTGACCTTTCCACCACCAAGGTACACTTCTTTCCAACAGAAATATTACTCACGAAGATGATTTTTCTGCTTTTCTATCTAGGTACAAATACCTCTGTGTAAGACATCCAGCATCTTCCATATACACACATAGGCTGTTAGGCTATACAAGCCTGTATAAAACTACATCACTTATTACTGTTGTTATTATTTTCTCAAACAGTAATGTTTCAGAGGAAGCAAAAATTATTTTTCAACTCTGGTGAAAAATGCTCTGCAAAGTAGGGAGAAGTCAGAGTATAAAAGAGGAAAACACGGAACTGTTTGGCAATGATAGTCTTTCATTCAGATCTTGTCATGAAAACTAAATTTGCATTTCAATATAACATTTTTTCAAAGAAAAAGATGGTCTTCTTTAAGTACATAAAGCTAATCACAGCAATTCATTTTAGACTGAATGAAACACTCTAAATGACCTTTATGTTTGTTCAGTCTAATTTGGTAAGATGTTTCTGCTCTAAACCAAATTCTCACCTTTTCATTTGATTTTACAGTTTGGTTGGTGAACTGAAAAAAATCCATTAATCACCTAATTTTATTATGATTTTACAGATGAGGAACCGAAGTCCAGAAAAAGTCCAAGAAACTGGATCAACTTTGCCAGACCTGTGCTAACACCATTGTGCTTAGATCATCCTTTTTATCTGTGCCAGCGTGTCTGCAGTGTTTTCTTTACCTGCAACAGATGAATCAAACACATGAACTAAAATGAAATGGGCAAAATGATGTGATCAAAATAAGGTGCTTTTCCTCTGAGAGCATCAGTTAGATTTAGGAAGGGAGGATGTTAAAAAAACAAAGAAATCACAGCTAACCTATACAAAAAGTTTGCCTGGTTCAGCCAGACACCCAAGGTATCTGTGATAAGAAACATCCTCCTGCTCTTGTGGCACGCACCTGCCAAAGGAAAGTGGCCAGTGCCCAGATAGCATGGGAGAACACACACATCACCTGTATAAAGCCATGTATTCACCCTGAATATATTCAGCTCCCTGAGCAAGTGGCACTCCCCAAGATGCTTAGCTTTCCTGATTAATATATTCAGATTGCAGCAGGTCCTTCTTCGCTAGTTTTCTCTCTCTCTTATGGCTATTACTATTATTTCTGCATCACTTTCTACTACAGTCGGGTTGTTTCAGTTTCTCTCACTGCTTGAGAAAGAAAAGCTGTTAGGGATTTCTTTGCACTGGGCCATGTCATGGTTAATATTCCACTGTTGCTCCTTGCCCCTTTTCAATCTGGTTACGATTTCCCTATGTGCCAGGCTTGTTTTCCTGAACACAGCTATGAAACATAAAAGGAGGAAGATCAGAGTCTCCTGAAACAACCTGAGAGCTGGCCTCAAGTCTAGTGACACAACTTGAAAAGATGGCAATGAAAAACAAACATACCTCAAATTCCCCAGCTATACAGATACCACTTAAGCATATTACAAAGCATTATGTGAACTATTGCTCCCCTTCCAGTCCTGTTTTCAACAAACATTTAATTTGCAGAGCTATAGGTCTGTATAATGTGTTATTATCTTGGTTGTTCCTATTTAGGAATAAATCCAAATCACAACATTTGGAGCCAGTATCAGCGTACCCTGAAAAAATTGGGTGTGCTCATATGAGGAATGTTTTAGATCAACTATTTTTAAGTTCCTTTATCCTCACCTATATTTTAACCATGAAGGGAATCTTTTACCACCTTCAGGGTTCAGAAGTGCGTGAACCTCAGAATGGAAATTTAGAGCTCAGCAAGAAGCTCTGGGCAGTGCCAAAATCGTGCACTCATTATCATGGTGATCTCCCGCAGCATGATTGCTTGTAACTGTTGTCTCAAGTGGCTGGGCAACTGAAAAGAAACCATAAGCTCCCATTTGAGAATACCAGTGCAACAACAACCACTTACTCCTTTTCACCACACATGCAGCATCAGAAAGGTTTTAGCCATGTGCAGGTCACCTCCCTTGCACTCACTTGTAAAAAAGACAAGTTCTTCCACCCAGAGCAACGTGTGCTCAGCAAGGCAGTCCCCACAAAGTTGAAACTGGCTACAGTGAAGTACATGAGTGTTCATGGAGGAGGATAAGGAGGTAAGAAACCAAAAAAATAAAATGTGAGAAGGGCAAGAAGGCAAACAGAGGAAAAGAAGCAGTGAAAAAGCCTGTGCTGCAGGGTGGTGTTCCCACTCCAAGGTATTATTTCAGGATGACCCATTGAAAAGGCACCAGGCCAGTATGGAAGTAAAGGGGACTCCAGAGTGGTAAGTGCAGAAGGAAATACTTGAAGCATAAGTGCTAACTGTGGCAACTGACTGTCAGCTGCTCTGTCAGCAACTGATGACAGGGTAAGAGAAAAATGAAAAAAAAAAAAAAAGGAGCAGTGTTAAACAGCAGTGTATCAATTTTGATAACTGAGTCTTCACCCCTCTTGGAAATACTAAAAGCTATATTTTGTGTTTGTCCTCTTCTCTAAAGATAGAAAAAGCAGGCTGCAACAAATGAATCAAACACATGGAATAGGATTTTTGGGCTGTCCTTAGTCATATTTTTGGGTACCTAACCCTCATAGTGAAAAACAACTATAGTTATCTCCTAGAATTAAACAAGTGATTGTCCTTCATTAAAAAAAAAACAAAACAGACTGGTCGTAGATTCAACTATTACCTTTTGGTCTGATCATTAGCATTACCACCTCTTTATCAGACAACTTTCTTAACCAAAGAAAGGGGAGACATTGTTACATTTACCATAATTAGACAGAGTCCAAACTATCATATCTTAAAATGAAGGAAGAAGGCCTGCTACCTTTTCTGTTGCATGGTTCCTAAGATCTTATTTCTCCTTTTGCAGCCAGGCTAGGTTTCCTGATCACTAAGACCTGCTAGCTGGTTGAAGGCATTCCAATGGTTTCATGACTGAGAGACTTCAGCAGCTGCCTAACAGAACATAAATGAGACTCAACCCTGCAAATCCACCTGCAAATTATTAGCTTTTTGCATGAGTTAATCCACTGAAATAAGTTCATGAGTAGCCCCATTACAGTGTTCACAGAACTGAAACAGAAGCTGGGACACATTAAGTTAAGTGCACTTTTGGATTAGTTGTCTGTATAGGCAAGCAAAATATATCTGCAAAACAAGTCCAGAAGTCTCTATTACTAACATTAACAAGACAAAACCTACTGAAATAGCCCTGAAACAGCCAACTGCAGCTTCTGAATACAGAGACCTTATTATTGAAAGGAAGAAAAGTGTGACCATAACAATGTCAACAATCTGATCAGTAAAAAATAAAGTGGTTGCTACAGATATAGCCTTAGAAGTTATGAAAAATCTACCAACCTATTTTTCATTACAGATTTTTACTCCTCACTGGACCCGCTCATGCCACTCAGTGCAAGAGGGCATCAGAGACAGGATATTAAGAAGAACAGATAACACAAATACACTTAGTGTGATGGAGAAGATGGGAATTGAGGTGGAAACAGGGGAATCTAGTTTTAGAATCTGATTATCAAACTTTATTATTTGAAAGTCTTGCATATATGTTCAGTACATAATATGTTATATGCAGACAGAGGATAGTTTTAAATCAGATCAAGCTTGCAAAGGACTCCTTAAAATACAGGAAAATTCATTGTTCAGGGGCTAGCAAAACATTATTATGGGCCCATAAGACTTATGACAACTTAATTACAGGCACAAACAATATCTCCTGTAGAAACCATTTTGCACACAGGGCAGAGACTTGAAAGGACTAGAGTTAAAGCTGAATGGGAAACTTCCAGGTCAGACATTTCTAGTACTTGATTTTGCAGCCTAAATAACAATCTTCAGATGTAAGCAATTTTATACGATAATTAATGATGTAGGAATCACTATCATTATTGCTCTCACTATGTTGCTTCTGGAGAGGTTTTCAGAACTCAGCCTCTGAAGATAAAGTGTAGTTTTTGTTTTGTAGTTTCTTTCATGCAAACTATGTCCCCAAAATGTCAGAGTTAACTGAACTGTCATGGAGTCAACTGAGCTGTAAAGATTATAACAAAGGGAAAGAGAAATAAGGAGGCATAGGCAAGGGAGGAAAAAAACCAACCCCTAACTGTTTTCATTTGAGTTAGAAAGGAAATAAAAAGACCATGCAGTGACAGAGGTGAATGTTCTATCAACCTCTTTAAATAATTGTATTTTACTAGGTATTGAGCCATTATACTGTAAGGTAATGACATGTAAGTGGGATTATAATAGCCTAGGGAGAGACAAAAGGGTAAAAGATGGGAAAACAGGAACCCTGACAGTGCAGTGCTGAGGCACTCAATTGGTTTCTGCTGGGCTCCAGACAATACAGTTATATCAGTACCTGAATTTTTCAGCCCCACTTTGTTATTTTACACATACAGAGCCATATTACTATCATAGTGTTGATAGAGTGTTCTTTACTAACTTGTTTCCATAGCTGTGGAGTACCATTAAAAAAAAAGACAAGCAAAAATATAAGATGAGTCAGGTTACCAAAAAAAAAAAAGGTAAAAACATCAGCTCCTCCCTGTACTTCTTTAAAAAAAACCAACCAACCAACCAAAAAAAAACTCTTACAAAAATCAATAAAAGTTACCACCAGAATTTTGAAGGAAGACCTAGCCACATAGGGTTTTGTAAATACAAGTGCTGAGTTAAAGAGCTTACATGAAATGCACGAATTTATAGAAAGAATGACACTGTAAAATACAATAGAGACTGCTGTTTGAGAGAGATCAGTCAGCAACCTTCACTTCTGCATACACATAAAAGAAACATGCAAGGGGAAGCAAAATCAATATCAAGTACCACAGAGGAGAGCTGCAAATGCACTTGCAAACCAGCCATTTGATGAACCTCCCACATTTAAAGGGACAGCTTCAGATAGACATCCCAGGCAAAGGTCTTCCAAGATGATCACATGATCGTTCCTGGGATAAATGCAGGTTGTATTTTCCAACGGGAAAGTTACCTTGTTATTCTAGACAGAGTTTTTTCCATCAAAAAATGAGAAATTGTGAAATCAGTTGTTGTTTTTGAAAGGCTTGCACATGTATGGTTGATCACCATCCATCCTACTGAAACTGTCTCAGTGGACCAAGTGCAGAGGTTTCTAAAGTATGAGCTGCCAACTAGACACAACAGTTATTAGAGAAACAAAAGTATTTGTGCATAGTTAAAAATGAATATGATATTGGGCTGCTTGAGCAGCAACCTGTAATGGTTCTTCCATAACTTATTATTTGATTGGAATAGCTTATTATGTGAAATAAGTATTTCTTTAGACACATTTTGATGGGAGGTGTACTGGTATGTCAGTGGCTCTAAAGGAGGAAGTCAGGGTGAGAATTTTAGAATTTTTTTCCAGTTTCCTCATATTCCCCAGGCAGAGGTGAGTATTGGTTTCTGAGGAATCAGTAATACTTCACCTTAAAAAAGAACACAGACATGCACATTTTAAAAAATCCATTATCAGCTTACTGACTGAACGTCTGTATTTATTGTTTACCTCTAAAGAGGAGCAGTACAGTTCACTTCAAACATCCCCAGCCTTGGTTTACTCATCTCACTCCGCTCCAGTGAGAGATCTGTATCACAGCAGAAAGAAGAACAGCTCCTCCTTCCTCTGCATTACTCTCTTTATGCACATGCAGGAAAACAGACACTACTCTAAGCTATTTTGGAAGTAGCCCATTTCTAAAGCCATTAAACACACAGCTTTAACAGAGGTCTACAGAGTAAACCTACATGCCTAGTCAATATGATAGTCTGTTAATTTGGGAGCAGGAAAGAAATTTGTATTCTGAGCCTCACAATCAACTTTAGGTCTTCAACATTTTAAGAACATTTTGAGGAAAACTCAGCAAAGCTATTTTGAAAGTGCCAGACACACCCAAAACATTAGAGATGGACTGTGTTCAATGGGAAACATAACAGGGAACTGTTTCATATTATCTACTTGCCACGAATGTAAATTTGTAATAAATACTTGAAGTCAAAAACACTGCGGATTCAGGTGCAACCAGTCATCTTCCAAGCACACAGGAGAAACAGTGGCACCAGTTCTGCATTGCAATTCATACTGGTGTTGTACAGGGACCAAGAGGACCTCATCTCTCTCCTTGTTCATGGCCTTGGAGTTCTAACAGAATCAGCGTGAAGGCAGCTCCACGGAATTATCATACAGTCACTCAAATGGTCTCAAATAATTGTTTCCAGATTTCAACCTACAGGAAATTATTTTTCTGTATAAGACATCCCCATCTTGCTTCTCCACCCAAACAGTATTATTGTGGGAGTTTCCATTTTCAAAGAGTTCCTTGGCTTCTGTTGGCAGCCAGTAAGCTGTCCTATCATTCTAGTGGTGTGTCATCTTTCTTTCATCTTTAATGTCCCTTAGTCTTAAAACAAGCCAAGCAAAACAAGCTAACAAATGAAAACAAACAAACAAACACCCCAAAACACAACACAATTATTTTATTTACTCTCTAAGTTTCTCTCCTTTTTTTAATTAACAAGTCCAGGAAATCTCTTCTTACTGACTGTTAGAGAAAGGCATTATAACAGCTTTGCTGTATCTTGAGAAGTTCTGCCCATGAGGAAAATATATAGTTTCTGGAATTCTTCTGACACAGACTGATTCCCAGTCAAACTGTAGAGAAAAAGACAGCATCAGTAACTTTGAAAAAGAGGATGAAGGAAGAGCATAAGTTCAGGAATTATCAGCTTTGATTCATTTATAGCAGCTGAAAGATTAATAACGGTATACCTTGTGTGAATACCTGTAAGAATACATATGGATTGAACTTTATCTGTTGATACCATCTCAACTTTTACTTTACACCACCGTGTTTTATGATTTCATCATTCAGCCTCTTCCTGTTCCCACCAAGGTGAGATTTTCTGAGCAAATCATCAAAAAGTTGAAGGCCAGCCTTATCTGATTCCCTGATGACTGCTCTGGTCTATACACAGATCTGCAGTTTTTCTGTGCCACCACTCAGTGTGTACAGATCTCCCATGGGCATTTCTGGTTTCTAGGTTCAGCTGTGGTGAACCCTCCCTGAAAAACAGGTTGCAGAACTGAGGAATACTTTAATTTGAGCGCAAACAAAATAATTCTTTTGCCTTATTTAAGATACTTTACCAGATGAAAGCCTGTTCTGACAGGTAACTACCTGGACTCAGGAGATTCAGGTCGATTCCCACCTCATCAGCAGACTCTGTATGTGACCTCCTTAATCTATTCCACAGTGCTGTTTCCCAGCTGTGAAATGGAAAAATTCCTCGCTTCAAAATGATGAGAGGAGAGAATCCATCAAGGATTGTGAAATACTCTGCTATCATGGTGAGGGGGAACTTACAAGCACATAGACAGCGATACTTCATTTTAAAAGCTGACCTCTGCTTCTGCAGCATTCATAGTCCTTGCTCTTTTAGACTCATCCCATTTATACCTTATGATTAATATCAGTAATTTAGCATTTCTATTACCCTCTAAATTATTATAGGAAATACCAAAAAACAATTAAGTAGCTCAAAGGGATGTTTATTGGCTGGGATTCTACACTGAGATTACAGCATTTGGGCCATAGGTCTCTCATGCATTTAGAAGCATTCTTCCCCGGGGCGGCCCCTTCATTGCTTTACTATATCATAATTAAAACTAAATTGCATCTGGAAAAACAAAATGCTGGGCATTTTCTGATGCATTATTCTTGGCCTGGATTTGTTTTGCTTATTCACTCGGTAATTTGTGAAACTCAGTAATTTGCAATGGGTATCCCAGTCATTAGTGCAAATTATTCTCCTTCTACTGTATTTGCATGTAATTGCCTTTTGAAATTAATTCATTTTAATTTCTTAAAAATAATTTGTTACAGGATGTTATTTTTCTTAAGAGGGTTTAATTCCTTAAAAGAGTTCTTCTAGGATTGTGATTAAGATGCATATTTAGAGGAGGCATACTTATATATTCACCTTGGAAATTTGTGCTTCATGTATTCATAATCAGTATATGCCACATGCTGGGCCACACTTAAATTGCTTGTTTGGGGTAAAACAGATTCATATTTGACTCCTCTGTAAACTAGAAGATTATCCAGCATACCTGGGGCAGCACTTAACATGATAACTATATCACATTATTTTCTAGGGAATAAGCATTCAGGAATGGCCAGGGTTTTCACCCTGAGTATCACATTGAAATCTTGGACACGTCTGTAAATCCAGAACACTTACATGGATTTTTTTCCCCCATTGTTTCTGGGAACATACCTAATAAAATATGTATTAATGTATTTATTGTGAGAATTATAGAAAACACTTCTTCCCCCATTTGGATAAAAGTTGCATTATGATTAGTGGAGATTAACAATGAACCCTGATCCTCAGCTATAATCACCTGACCAGCACATCCTCTTTTTGTACAGATCCTAAACCAGTGAAATTTTAGAGCATTCAAAAAGACTCTTGGATATGTTGTAAAGAACAAACAGCTCAACAGTTTAAGTGAGCAATCTCAGAATCAGAGGGAACAGAAAAGCAGTTAAATATAATATCATTAAAAATATTCTCTGAGCTTTGGTGAAGCTCTAACTACAGCTCAGGTTGTAGGACCCACCTTCTGGTGATGTTATTGTGTGATGAAATCTGACACTCTTTTTGCAGAAGCTGAAGCCATTTGGGTTTTGGGGTTTTATTTTAGGACATTGCTAGCTATTAGTTAACTATGTGCTTAGGAGTGAACTGAGTGCAACTCTTTACTCTGGTGACTCCAGTCACATTAAATTTTAGCCATTAAAGTCAACAACCTAGATTTTTGGAAGACGACACCGTGAATAAAAGATAAAAAGTAATAATAATGCCAATTTGCTTTGTATGGTGATTCTTTTCAGTGTGATGTGTCTTGGACTGTTTAAGCCACTGAATGTCAGTATTTGTTTTCCTTTCAAATCCACCTTTATCCAGACTCAGAAGACTGCCCAGCATATATCTATCTACTCATGCCCTTTGGTTGCACAAAGGCTTCAACGAGACTTTGAGTACCATAAGGCATCTTTAAATCTCTTATTTAAATAAGCATGTGTGTAGGCACACACACAATACAATATCTACATATAGGGTAGTGGCACAATACTAAGGCTTTTGCAGATGAGTCAAAGAAAAATGATCCCCATGACATGCACCAGTGCAATTGGATGATTCTGCACAATTGAAAGACAAGCCAGGCATCACATCCACAGATGTACCTCATTCTTACCTGACTGGTAATCAAAACAAGGAGTAGATCATTTAGCTTAGTTACTAAGCACTGGGCATGCACTTTCAAGTGTATTTAACAAAGGAAAGAAAGGGAGACTGTGATTGCAGGATGTTTTACTCTAGGGGACAGCAAGCAGTAGATGAGATGTAAAGGAGCAAAGCCAATGGAATAAGCACACCACAATGTGCATTATTTGTGGCTAGCAAGGCTGCAGCAGCTGCAAAAACCATTTGGAATGAAAGCTTGGAGAGGAAAGGTAAAAAAGAAGTAGTTCTTATATCCTAACTGGTCATCCTTACTTTTCTCCTTTCTTCTCTCATAGATGCAAAAAAAGAAGGGGTTGCTTTTGTCAGCACTTAGCAGAACATCTCCATGGGAGGAGAGCAAGAAAATCGTTAGTTTTCAGGACATTTTTTATGAATTTTATGTTTCCTAAACAAAATAAAAAGTCTTGTGGGGAGT
Organism: Neopelma chrysocephalum; assembly: GCF_003984885.1. Classification (NCBI taxonomy): domain Eukaryota; kingdom Metazoa; phylum Chordata; class Aves; order Passeriformes; family Pipridae; genus Neopelma; species Neopelma chrysocephalum. Next base: position 8,878,056 of record NW_020897715.1, read on the forward strand.
TGACACACTGCAATTTTTGTTTCTCAGAGATTCTATTTCTAGTCCAGAGTCTTTTCTGAGTAGGCTTTTTCACTAATGGCAAAAAAATAGTTGGGGAAAAATATTTGTGGATATGGAGTTATATACAGATTTGAGCACAGAGATGGAAAGCTTAAACACTAAATCTAATGCAGAAGTTGCAGAAAGCTCTCTGGTTTTGAGCTTTTAAGATGTTTTTAATGCCATTAGTTAGAAATGGACTGACTGGAATATAACAAAACAAACTGAAAATCCAAAAAGAGCAATATACCAAAGAAGCTAAAAAAGGCATCTAGAAGCAGTGTACCAAGTAAAGTCCAGATCCATATTTACAGATGAGGATAGAAAATAATAATAATTGAAAAAGAGTATTTTTACACCATATGATTAGGAACACCAGCCAGGTTACTTCCAAGGAGAATATCCTATTTATGGAGACCTCTAGAGAGTCTTTGGGTTCATTCAGCTGACTATATTGGACAATGACTTCAGTTTAGTTTTCTACCTTCCACATTGGCAGCATATTTGTGGCTATTAGAAGTTCTCTGAGGGTAATTATTCTTTGGGCAGGAAAGAAATTTCCCCTTTTCTTCACTCACAAAATATTGTGAGAATAACAACTGCCCAGAAGGTAAGAGCTCAAAGCAGAATAATGGATGCCTGAAAATTGGGAACTACCTGACAAAACTACAACTTCTGCAGGAGGGCAACTGCATTACTCTGTTGTATGTTCACAATGTATTTCTTCCCAGCAGTTGAGTTTTCTCATTCTTTTTGCAATCTAGAGAATATCCCTCTATCTGCTACAGCTCTAATAGTAAATTAAACAGACCTGGGAATGTTCATAGAAGGGATTTGTTTCATTGTATAGATGCAGCCATAGTATCTGGAAGAAAGAAATAGCTGTTTCCCTATTGCTTTACGCAGCTTTTGACTTCTAACAAGTGGATGAGTAGGAATAAAGCTTACTGATGTCCCTGCAAGTTTTCAGTTCCATCATCTCCACCAACTGATCTGGGAATTGTTTTCCATCCCCTCTTGTACTTTTGATAGTGGATGACTACACCCATATAATGTGTAGGATATAGTGTAATCTGAAGAATGAATATTTAAATAGTGTTTGTGACTTTCAGACTGAATAGAAGCTAATTAAGAAGCTACATGCATCAGGAGATGGCATAGCTCTTTCTTGCTACAGTTATATGTCCTGGTTTTTAAGTATAACCAGGTAGACCTGGATATGGAAAACTGGAAGGTGATGTAAGATTTGAAGAGCCATTTCTATTTCTTTCTCTGAATCTCTAGGTTTTATCCTAGTTCATCTTCTCTCACAAAGTTGGTGCCAGCTTCCAGTTCCTCCTTTACCCCAGGGCAAGAAAAGATCTCTCAGGAAGAAGACTCCCAGTCACACACTTTTTTTCCCTTGGTCACACACAGGGCTGGAGAAGGTCACACAACATTGAAATAACTTTTGCAGAGTTATTATTAAGGAGGCTGATAGGTAATCTCATTGCTCTCCACAGCTTCCTGGGGAGGGGAAGTAGAGAGGGAGATGCTGATCTGTTCTCTCTGGTATCCAGAGATAGGATATGTGGGAATGGTTCAAAGCTGCATCAGGGGAGGTTTAGACTGAACACTAGGAAGCATTTATTTACTGAGAGGGTGGTCAAGTAGTGAAATAGTCTTCCTAGAGGGGTGGGTGAGAAAACTTGAGGATACAACAAAAAAGAAGCAATGAGGATGACAAAAGAACCAGGTAGAACAAATGGAGTGTCCTGGTTACTTGGTGTTCTGGGCCCATCCAAACAAAATACACTTACTGCAGTGAAATCAATGAAGAAACATCTGGAGAGAAGAGATAGAGGCCTTATCAGCATTGTATTTTGGTCGCTGTGTCCTAGAATGCAGTGACTCAAATAAACTTTTGTGAGTTATATTGGATAAGCCACTATGAATGCCTCACTGGGGTAAGAACTGCTGGCATGTTTTTTATGCTTTACGTGCTAGAGCGTGGAGACTGCATATAGAGAAATTATTTACCTCTGTTACATTCATGATGGTGAAACTAGAAAACTACATACATTTTTAATAGACACATTTAAATATATTTTAAGCACTGGAGAGGGAGGTAGGGAAATGCCAGATAAATTGCTTCAGGACTGGAGAAAATTTTTTTCAGTAGCAGAAGTAGGAAGTTCAGTCTGTTTACTTTGTCAGAAAAATAGACTGACAGCTTACTTGATGCCAGCATATAAACATCTCCATGGGAAGAAAATGTAAGGTGCTAGAACAGTGATTTTCTTATTAAAGCAAGGACAGACATAGACACAATATCTGGAAATAGAAACCAGACAATTTGATAAAAAGAACATATACTTTTTTTTTAACAAAAAAAACATGGTCATCCCACTACAGGAAGTTACAAAGGAAAACAGTGGATGTTTTCAAATCAGGACTATATAGTTTCTTTATATTCTTGTATTTTAGTGAGCCCTAAACTTGAGCTCAGTACAAGGGCAATGAGGTGAAAGTTTATACCTGGTAAGAGATGGCGTGTCAGCATATATGAGAAAATGGTTCTTGCTGACCTGAAACACTGGTTCCAAAGCCTGTCCCCTTCCCCATGATGGGCATCCCTAATTGCCTTTGTATTTGTATGATCTTGAATACAGATCTCACATATCCTTTATGGGATACTAACTCGAGAGAAGAAATTTATTGTCATTTTTGCACTCTTGCTTCAGATGTCTGGAAACAGTGAAGGATGAGCCAGAAGCCCCTCCTTACTCTCTTGGAAATCATTCTCTTGTTCAATAACCCACTGGGAAAAATAAAGAATATCAGTAGACGAAATACTACGACAACTTTAATGAGAGTTACCAGATAAATGTTATTTCAATGGGTTCTACATACTTTGTAAACATACTGTTTCAGAGTCCTCTGTTAAACAGAACAATAACAAAAGCTGTAGCTAATCCTATTTTAGGGGCTTGAACAACAGCGATAACAAAAACAGCAGCTTTGCTTTTCCCTTCCAGAAAGCAGCAATGTCAGCTAGAATTGGCAGCATGCTGAAAATAAAGTGAGGCCCCAAACAGCTGAGAGACAACTGTTGACATTTCCCATGCTGTTGTACCTCTAGGCTTCTTTCCCTGTAATTTGGTACAAAACTTGCCAGTTTTCTGCTGCTATTTAAAAACAGGATTAGAGCAAGTTAAAGTGAACTAGGAGCTCAATAATTTGCTCCTCTGCCTTTCTTGTTGTGATTATTTTTCCAGAATTACAGTATGCATTTCAGTTGAAACAGTTGACATTTTTTGTATGTCCTCACTGCAAACTTTTTATGGAACTTTTTTTCCCCCTGTTACCTTTGGTATTAATGATACACTTTACTGGTAGTAGCTAGTATTTTTAAAGTGTGAACAATGTCCTTTGGGACATTTAAGACACAGGGAGAGAGACTATTTAGAGCATGTAGTGACAGGACAAGGGGGAATAGCTTCAAACTGAAAAAGAGTGCCTTTAGATTAGATATTAGGAACAAAATCTTTATTGTGAGAGTAGTGAGGCACTGGAACAGGTTGCCCAGAGAAGATTTGAATGCCCCATCCCTGGAAGTGTTTAAAGCCAGGTTGGGCTGAGCTCTGAGCAACCTGGTCTGGTGAAAAGTGTCCCTGCCCACAGAAGGGTTGTTGGAACTAGGTGATCTTTAAGGTTCCTTTCAACCCAGGCCATTTGATGGTTCTAGGAAATAATTCTCTGTTCTAAGCAACTTCTCTTGAAAACAGAGAATATAGTTCAGAAAATAACAAAACACCCACTCTGGCTGATTGAGAGAATAATCTTCTAGCAGACTGACCTTTTCTTTAGCATAACCGTATACTGAACAGAATGTTACTGAAGGGTGAAACACAGCCACTCATGCCAGAGAGAAGCTCTACTGATTCCAGTAGAAACTACTAATTGCATTACTTAATATTACCAGGGGAGACAAAATCAGTCCCATAGCAAGGGGATGTACTTTTACAGAAATGGATTAGCATTAGCAAGTTTGCAAAATAGAAATGAGGGTTTGAATGCATAGTTGGGTACAACTACAGCTGAAAGGAATTCAGGAGACAGAGGAGAGAAATCTAAGAAAGGTTTCATGACAGAGAATGCAGAAGTTAGGAAGGAAAGATGATATACAGACAAGGGATTCTGTATAGGACATTGAAGGGAAAGAGAATTATCTTAAATATATTGAAGAAATAAGGCCTGGATGAGGCCCCCTGAATAACATATTCAGAACAGCACTCTAAGGTTATTCGAGCTCTTGCACTTCTGATAGACAAGGATAAGATAAGACTTCAGTTGGAAAGAATTAGAGTAATAAAATAGAAACCTGTGCTGGATACTAAAGAAGATTTCTGAGAAAGGAAATCAGAATCACAGTTTTATCATTAGATGTTGTCTTAGGAGACAGTAAGACCCAATGTGCCTTTGAAAGAGCTTGAAATATCATGATGGGCAGAAAGCTAAGGAAATTGCATCAGTGGAAGAAAAAGTGAACTGGGGGAATGATCCTAAATGAGAACATGAAAAGTCCTTTGGATTAGGACTCTGCAAAAGACTATCCAGTTTCTACACAGGGACAGTACACAAACAGATGAGATCATTCACAATTTCAATGAAAAGACAAGCTGGCAGATTTTTTAAAATAGAGGTGACTGAAAGGTGCACCTAGGCTGTGACTTCTTTAGAATCACAGAATATTTGGAGTTGGAAGGGACCCACAAGGTTTTGTCATCTCCCATTAAACATCTTCTGAGATTAACTATCCTGAGGCAATACATTCATAAGTGACCAAGTATTCATTTAAGAATATGCCAGTAGGACTGAGGAATTCAAATTAAAAGATAGTATGCTGGAGAAAGACTCAACAACAGAAAAATAATTTATTAGTATAAAAGAACCATGGAAGAAAGCTGCTGTAAGACAAAAAGAAGTCAAAATCACAGTAAAGATAATAGAAAGAAACAATAAAAATAAAGATGATGCCTTAAGCACATATCAGGGAGAATGATTGGGGTTTTGACAGATATTAGTAGAAAGAGGGACTGTACTAAGACCATTAAAGATGAACCCAGAGGAATAGTAAAAGCAATGAAGACATCAAAACACTTTAAATCTTTTTTTTCAATTAACTGTTCTTAACAGAAAATCAAGGTTTGCTTTAATTAATTTTGCTTTTTTCCCCCTTTTGTGATAAAACTGAAGAGCAAATTAGTCAATCTTTTCACTTTTCATATAGCATTTTCCTTCGACTTATTTTCAAGGGCAAAGTGGCAATGGAAAAAGAAGGATTGCATTTTGAAACAAAAAATGTTATACTGATTTTTGAAACTAGAATACCTAGTTACTTTTTGAGCTCTACCAGCCAAAAATAATATCAAATTTTTAAATATGAAGAGATAAGAAAGGTGGCACATGTTTGGAAATTACCAAACTTGCAAAGTAAAAGAACCAAAGGGTTAATTTCTTGGAGGCAAGAGTATAAGAACGAGTAACCACGGTGTAAGTCAATGAGTAGCAAAATGCTGAATCTGTCTTTCCATTCATACTAGTCTAATGGATCTCCAAAATTAGCATAACGTAGTGAAACCAGACAGCAGATCTTCACACACAAGGGTTTTTAGGAAAGTAAGACAGAGAAAACTGTGTCCTGACTGGTATGTGTTTTTTTCTTGGCAGCCAACAACAGATGCTATAAGATAGGCTGTTTTGCATACACCAGGGTTGAATCCAGGATGCATCCCGTTACCTCTGTTATCCCAATGGATATTTGCTTTTAAGAGGGTCTGGGCCGTAACATGTAAGTATGAAATAAATGAGAAAAGCATACCAGATTTAGACACAGGAAACCCTGTGGAGACCAATGGAAAGGTAATTGCACAGAAGAACAAAGGGATTTATGTAAATGCACCTGGGTACTTTAGGTGAACATTTTGGTGACTGCATCTCCTCATGCAAGGGAATTCAAGTTTTAAACTCTCTCTCTCAAAACTCTCTTTTTAATCTTGTTTCTTTCACAGATTTCTGGCTTTAATTGTGCAGATCTTAGACCTTAAGGATGTTGTTTTCTGTTAATTATGATACACGATGCTGACATGAGGTCAGAACTTAATTAATTTCAGCTTTTTGACTACTTCTAAAAGGCAGCAGGAGAGGGGAAAAGATGAATACTTCATGTCTTCCGAAAAACCAACAACAATTATTTTAAATAAAAAGACCTTCTCTCTCCAGGAGTAACAAAAATGTAGTGTACAGAAATAGATGGCGCAATTTGTGACTGTGTGAATTTTTTATGAAGATATATTTCCATATTTGCTTCTCCTGGATCATGTGAGTTACAAGCATGGTTTCTGATAAGTATCCTATTTTTGTGGCTCTGACTGCATACTGTTCATTTCATTTTCAAATAATGTATCCTTAAGTGGCATATGTATGTTTGTGTCCTATGAACCCATCAGTAGAAAAGAATATTGAATATAATTGATCCACTTTCAACAGCCACAGAATACAGTATTATGTTGGCATACAATTGGTGCATTTGTCTACATCTCGCTAGCCTAGGATAAGAAATATTCTGGGCTTCTGGTCTGCTTCTGTAGCAAGCATTATCAATAAAAGGTAACAGAGTTGTGCCAATCACAGTAAAAATTTTCCTCTGGAAGCCTTTCATGCAAGACTAGTAGCTTTTTCTAAAAACATTGCTGTATGTGCAACTACTTGCTTTCTTTATAATCAGAACTTTCCTTTAAAGTACACTACAAAACCAGTAAACTTGTATTTTAGCAACAAACAGCTATTTTAATTCTGTCATAGTATCTTAGGGTTTATGAAGACAGTTTATTTTCTGTTTCTGTTCAGGCTTATGAACCCAATTCTGTGATAAGCTATGTAACTACTATGAAGAGTCTCCAAAATGGACACCATATTGCATCTTGGGTACTGCAGTAAAACCTGGGACATCTGGTTGTTAAAAAACACAAGACAGATGAACTAGCAGGAGGGAAGAGTGCATCTTTTCCTGAAAAGTAAAAAACAAACCAACCAACCAAATCTCAAACCTACACACAAGAAAGCATGGAAGAAATAAGTGCTCCTAAAATTTTCTCTAGTGATGTGTACCAATAGATAGATTGTCTTTTTCTCTCTCCCAGAATGTCAGTGCAAAAGTAATAATTTCCACAATAACATTCTCTGCCAGAGTGATATTTCATTATCTGCACTACTGGTCCCTTAGGTACCTCCAGAAAACCCTAGGCTTCTGTACATCATGACATTTTTCTCTCTCATATTTCCTCCCTTTCTTTCTTCCTCTTTCTCTGCCTGCCTTTCTTTTCCTCTCTCTCTCACTTCACCTCTCTTTCTTTCTTTCCCTTCCTCTCCCACTCCCTCTCATATTTTCGTAATTAAAATACCAATGGATCCTCTATGTCTGTGTGGTTGTGCATAGCAGATATAGACAGTACCACCACCTGTTCAAAATGGTACACCACAGCTTTCAGTGAAAACTGGAAGAAATAGTGTGATGACTGAGGAAGAGTCAGAGAAGAAAGTGCAACTGAGCAAGTTTTAGCCATGGCTGACATGCAAAAACCTTGTCTGCTGAATGCACCTACATGGCAGTAGCTGGCAGAGGTGTGGTGCTTGATGGTTGCCATTGTATCTGGCTGTAAGCCATGTAAGGAGCACCTGACAACCCTGGACTTAGCAACTGGCCAACAGCATCCTTGGCCAAGGTGGATGCTGCCTGTGAATAACTAAAGATGGGCACAGGTACCAGGGCTGAGCAGAGCCAAAAGGCCACTGATTTCTCACACATAATAGAGGTAATCTGAAAAGGACTCACACCCTAGGACCTGTTTGCCGTAGATGTTGCTCTTCCAGTGTGAGCACAAGCCCAGAAAGACAGGCCTTGGTATTGTAAGAAAAGAAGATAAAGGATCAGCTTCCAGCTAGTAGTCTTAGTACAGTCAGCCTTCTTAGCAAGAGGATTTAGATGCCGTGGTCAGGTTGTCGTATTGTGTCAAGGACATGTTGGATGTCAGTAAACTGGAGCAAAGGGACAAGGTGTGACAGAGTAGCTGCAGTCTCTGGGAGATGTATTAGCCCACGAAAGCAGGACTGCCCAGAACAGTTTCTGGAAAGGCTGGCAGGCCCAGGGCTCACTGCACACATCCTGGGTTAGGCGCTCTCCATATTGAGGGCTGGTCTGGGCTTAATGGGTGGGCAGTGTGGCTCTGAAGATGACTTTAGGAGCACTACGACAGGACTACATAGAGACAAGGTGTGCAGGCAGCACAATCAGCATTCACAGGCAAAACCATGTGCCATGTAAACGGCCAGAAGGCATGTAACGAGATTCAGTTAAAAGGTAATTTCACCAAAGAAACAGGTAATGTACCTGAACTGCTCACTCCCCCATACTAGGACAATTGGTGTCCCCTTCAGTGCCCCTCTGGTTCACAAACAAAACCTAGCACATAGCATATAACTATGCATGGCTACAAACACTCTGCCAAACTGGGGCCTGCATTCACTCCTTTTGATCAAGGTTATTATTTCAGCATTTCCATACACTTTCTGACACTGCAATCTTGGCTATCATAGTGATCATCTCTAAAAATAAGAAAGCAAGATACAACTCTTCTGTCTCAAGCAGATACGGACCACAAATCCCCTTCTCTTTAGTTTCCAGTCTTTCCATAGCTCAATCACGTGCTAGTTATTGAACATAGACAAACTTCTGTTCCATTAATGCAACAGAATAAAGGAAAAGGAATAAATATTTACAAGTTTGCAGTTGATGGGTCTGGCTGGGTTTTACTGCATTTATCTTTCACTGGGAACCACCCTTTCAAATTTGTAATGATGTTTAAATTTTTCCATATTTCTAATAAAAATATTGTTCTGTGAACAAGTGGAGTTCATCATAACCAGACATATTATTATCTTTTATAATTTCTTGCAGAAACACCCCACTGGTTTATTGGAGCTATTAGACTATAATTTTTGGAATCTAAAAACTGCTGTGTGCGGAACTGGTGGGTTTTTTCTTTTTTTTTCCTTTCTTTCATTTTTTTTTTAATAGAACAGCATATCTGGTATTTTATATGGTCTAATTGCAAGTAAGATCATACTCGAGAAACGAAAGCCTATGTTCAAGCTGAGCCGACAGATAACCTTCAAGACTGCTATAGCTTACTGAGGGATTAGGGGGAAAAAAACTTCAAAGTGAACTTTTGAATCAAATATTTTGAGCTAGAGCTATGAAAAGGGAATCCAGCTCATTCTAAACACCATCTGTTTGCTGAGTGTACTTGCATATTTTCAATTGTTTTATTCCACAAACTGCTATTTACTTTCCCAAAATGTCTCTTGGTGTGAAGATAACATCTCATAATGAGCAGCTTCCATTTTGGGGCTACTGTTGGTGGGCCACGCAGTGGTATTAGGATTACCAAACTTCTCCAGAATCTGAACAAAGCAAATAAAACAATTAGTGAAATTTTAAAAAAGAGTGAAAAATATGCTCTCCTCTATGAGAAGAACACTAAAGGGGAAATTACAAAAATAATAATAATTTAGACATTATGTCTCTCATTGTGTATACTTCCAGCTTCATATTTTCCCCCATGCCTACAGTTTCTATTTCTTGATAATTACGAAGAACTGGCACTGCATGTGTTCTGATATGAATGCTAACATTAAAAGTTTCCTACCCAAAACAGTACATTCTGTTTATTTCCCAACTTTTTAATGGTGTTTTCTTTTTCCCTTCCCTTTTAAGATTTAGTTATTGATGCAAACAGAGAAGTTATAAAAAATTACATATAGAGGCACTACTTAAAGCTTCAAACAGTAATCTGAGTTGGATTGTACCGTTGAAAGCAGGAATTTATCTGCTTTCTATAAAACATAGCATGCACAGTGTGCTCCCCTAAATTATAGCATTTCAGTATGGCCTCCTAAATATCTCTCTGTGCCAGCACAATTGCCTGTGTTGCAGAAAACCCCAGACAGTCGGGGAGCTGCTTCCACACACAGTATAGCTAAAAATGATGCCCTGCATTAGCCCACTTCTACATAGATACTATTCCCATTTCTACCCCAGCAGCCATAACACAGAAACATTTTGCAGACAATATTGTATTTCTCTCTCCCTGCCAGATTAAGTTTTAACATTTATATTCCCTAGGGTACTGAGTAATGGAAAAGGTCCTACAGACAGCATGTTTCTTGTGAACCATGGGTCAAGAATATCAAAGATCTACATTTTGAGACCCTTATTCAGAAAAATGAACCCTTATTCTTTCAGGAAGTACCTTTTGAAGCCAACTGAGGTAAGCAACTGTTGCTGAGGGACATGTTCTGGTCAAGGGTCAACTTGTTGCTGAATTAACCATATCTGTTTGAGTCAAAGAGGATAGTCATGATAACTGAAACAATTCCTACGTGAAACTGTTTTCACAGTGAAAGTACTTGCAAAGCCAGAGAATGATGGAAAGCTTCCTGTCCTCAGGAAGCAAATATATATACATACATCATTGGAAACATGTAATGTGGTAATTTTACTGCATATAGAACATAACTACTGATGTATAGTGTAGTCAGTTGAAACGTACTGAAAATGAATGATGATGAGGCCAGCAGATAAGGAAAATGCCTTTATGCTGTTATATAATCAGCTTGATCAAGTTACATTAACACATCGGTGCTGTTTTAGGCTCAGTGCTATTAGCAGATAAAGCAGTTGAAAATAATGCTGACACTTATCTTCTCCAGTTACATTAACCCATTCCCTTCTCTGTTAGAAGTTATTGCATGAACTTAAATTTCTGTTTTTTGCATCATTACACAAAAGGACATCTTAGAGGAGGGTTGCTTAAATATTATTTTTGCTTGACATTTTTTCTTTAATTAGATTCTTTGGGTTATTTATGCTGTATTGGCATCTGTTGGTTGTTAGGTCCAATACAGCAAGGACAGTGAAGGTCAATTAAACAAACATTTTCAGATTCCACTATTGATGAGCAAAGATACTAAGCATTTCAGTGTGCATATTGACACCATCCCACTTGTCTCCTCCCTCAAAAACAAGCCCTCATTCCCCCTGCTCACACAATATATGCTTCTAGGCATATACTAACATCAACTTCAACATACAACAGCTTGGACCTAAACATCTCCTGAAATCCTCATGGAAACACCTATCCAAAAAGCTACTCTAAGGTCTGTTAGATACTACATCTTGTGCTTCTGGGAGAATCTAAGGTTTTGTAGCTTATCTGTTTCAGTACTTGGGGATGCAGTGGAAATATGCTACTTTTTGGTCATCCAGTTTGTTTTGGCTTTCTTCTCCTGATTTTTGAGTGGCACGGAGTTTTTCAGCTTTGTCACTGCTGACCAAGAAGGACTGTACCAAACTGTTGAACCCTCACAGTAAGTCATCTCTCACCAGAGAGAAATCTGTGGCACTCCTTGTCTGAAGGATAGGATTTCTCAGCTTTCAGCTTGGCATTACTCTGTTCCCTCTGAATTTAATAAGACTTTTCCTTTCAGAGAAAATGGGCACAGAGTCAGAAAATGTTGAGAGCTTCAGAAAAATCTCATTCTTGGTGTCACCTCTCTTCCATTAGTCTTTGACTCAGATCCTTACCTTGAGTATACTAGAATAGCTTCATTGATTTAAAGGAGCTGCACTGATGCACACAGCCAAGGATCTGTCTGCCTTTATTTAAAAAGCAGTTCCTCTGCCCTTTAGTGGATATAAGCACCTTATAATGAGGGTTTAGAGACCAACTGTCCAAACAAAATATAATTGTTTCAAAGTAATGAAACATTGCCTTCAGTCATCAGGAATCTGCTGAGACCGAGTCTGATCTGCACATCATGCATACTTTTGAGTATCTCTATATATACTGGACCTGACAGAAATTCCAGGCTGGCTTTCAATGAGTAAAGCCAGCTCTAAAAAGCTCTGTAGTCACATGAGTGTAGCACTCACAGCAAGGCTTGTTGGTATGCTGAAACAGCTACCTCGCCTCAGAATGAGGGAGCCCAAGTAGACAGGTTATAAGACACTGTCCTGTGCAATACAGGCATATCCTTGACAGCAACACCAAGAAACTCAGTTACTCAGAAATGGCCCTCTACAATCTCTTTGGTTTTACTACTTTTAGGAGGAAAAGCAGCTGCTTACCTTCACTGCCTATGTAGTCTCACGCTCAAAATATCCCTGCACAGTGTTGCTGTTGCAATATGGAAACCACAGCAACTGGAAAAAACTTTGCACTAGCCCCTCCTTCAGCAAAAAACCTAGACCATTGCAACCATTCTCCAGAGCTCCTGTGTTAAAGCTAGACTGGATAACAGCTGAGCTCTCAGAACCTCCTTTCCTCTCTTACTCAGGAGGAATCGCAACAAAGGAAAACCTAAGGGCTAATCCATACAGGTGCTCTTTGGAAAGTGTCTGGTGCTCACTGATACAAAAACATTATGACTTGGAAATCAATGCAAGCAGGGGACTGAAACTGGCATGAGGAAGCCTTTGTGAATTTAAGGCAAAGAAATTTGCTCAAATTTTCACAAAAAGTTTGTGGTAGAACAAGAAACTCAGGTGGGATCTCTTGAGAACTAAAGCTAACACCCCTTTCTGTAGGATGTCCTTCCTGTCTCTGCATAGCTAGAGGGAAATGTCTGAAAAAACAGCACATTATGCACTACCCTTTAAAACGATTCTGTGTTCTTGTCAGCTGGTATATCTTTCTTCATGAAAATCAGTCTCTCATCATCTAACTAGCCCTGCAGCTCTCTATGCATAGATTGTCATAACTGAGCCTTGACTCTGTTTTGCCTTTGAAGATAAGACAGTGTGTTCTTACTGCAGTATCTGTCTAAATTTCCTAACATGCCGAGCCGGGGGCTGGTCTACATTTCCTTCACCTCCTTCCCCCACTTTTTTGTTATTCTCTTATATGAAAATGTTTGAAGGCTGCTCTAATACCCAGTGAAGTCCATGGAATGATCCATTGACTTAACTAGAAACTGGATCCAATATATAACAGACAATTTCAGAAGCCATTTAATTTAATTTGGTATAAAATTAATTTAACCTAATTTAGATTACCTAAGCATCAGAACTAGAGGTACTGCAAGCCAGTGCATACCATGTAGTAATACAGGACGGTTCAGAGACTTCACCCCCTCCCACCAAGCTAGCATCGAGTTAACTATGACACTGGGAGCAAAGTACTCATGTCAAAATAGCACTGCCCTCAGCCTAATGATTCCCCCAAGAGGCAAGGCTCATTAGTTTGTGCACTGTGCCATACTAATGTGCCATTATCTGGGATACTTCCATGCCTTCAAACCAGTTTATAAAACCAGAAATGTGGAGCTGATAGACATGAGTAATTCCCCCCATTCCTATTAGAAATCGGGGTATCAGTCAATCCCTTTGTTAATCTCTGATGAAAAGGTGGTGGATCCACTGCAGAGCTGGTCAGCTATCCCTGGTCATTATGGCAGCAAAGCAGACAATCACTCTTCTAGCAAACCCACTTCTGTTTAAATGCCAGTCTTGGCCTGATTATATTTTTCTACACCAAGACACCATGTTCTGGTGTGGACAAATTATCCCCTCTCTACCCAAGAAGTTAGTAAATTTGGATATAGATGATTTTTGAGATATCATTTATATGTATGTGTCTGTATCTGTGCATACATATATGTAAAGACATACTTTCATATGAAATAAATGGAGGCAATTACAAACTAGCTATGTCTTGAGGAAAAGTTAAAAAAAAAAATTAACCAGTTTCCTTGAGGCTTCCTCTGTTATTTCCAATGAAAGAACTAAATTTCATGATGAAATACTGCAGTTTCTTGGCATTTAAAAGTTTAAAGTTATCCATCTAAATATTTTCACAGATGTAACATACATTAAAAAATTATAGGACTGCCGCGTGTTACATAAACAGTCTACATTGTGTATCTGTGCGTTATTTCCAGATTAGGGATCCTTATTTTCCTACCATAGCTAGCCATTAATCTTTCACTAGGACATTTACTTATTTATTTTCTAGAATTTAATCTGCAATTTTGCTCAGACAGTTGTGACTGATGGGGAAAAAAACCACAGAAGAATGCCAGCAATCTCTTCAAAATCAGCCTAATTCACTGCTCTCAAAAGCATTTAGAAATTCATCGGTTGTCACTCCTGTCCAGATTCTAGGATGCATCTACATTACCTGAAAAGCTGAACATACGGAATTTGTCAACATTTTTTTGCTGCCTCTGTTGCACAGCTGATCCAATTCAAACATGTCTTCATTCCTTTAGTTGGCTGTCCCTGTTCCTTTCAAGGATGAGTAGATCCTGTCTCAGCAGCCCCAGTTCTAACTTTTGAGTGACAACTTCTGATGTTTCAGACTTCAGTGAACTGCAGAATTCAGTTTAGAAAGCATCTGGTTTCCCCTCCAGTCACTGGGTACCCTCGACATCTTTATCCATGCCTATCTTGGGGATCTCTTCAGCCTCCAAAAGACCTTTGACTTTATCTTGCATTGCAGGTTTCAGCACGTAGCTCTACTCTGCCAATTCACTTATTTTGTCATTGAGTTCCAGTGCAAGATGATTTTCTGTTACATATGTACAGAAAGCTCTGTATTTTAAAATCTTTCAAGTTCAACTTACCTCATTGTACAAATTCTCATCTTTTTATCAGTCAAAACATTTTCCAGGTTTCCCTGTTTTGCTCCTCTAGGAGAAAAAAGAGAACTACAATGAATAGCTGGATTGCTATTTTATTTTCCCCTGCAACAACTTCACTTCATGCTGATCTGTTTCTTTTTTCAAATTTACATTTTTTTGCCTGCTATTCCTATTGTTACCAATACAGGGAAGCAATGGGACCAATAATAGTTCTGACTTCTGCTTTCTTTCTGGTTTCCATGAGCATATAATTGCCTAATTTTCATTTGTCTTTAATTATTTTCCATATTACCAAATGCCTATTTTCCAAAAAGTTTAGCTGGGTTCCTAAACAGGAACTTTTTTACAGTCAAGAATTCTAATCAGGGGTCAGTCCTTGCATTTTCTTCTTTTGAAAATATTCAGTATAGATCAGTAGACATTTGAAAATTAAAGATGTTTGTTTATAAACAGTTAGATTTTAGTATAATTGCCTAGCTTGTAGAAGTATTTAAAAAATTTGTAACTTCATATACAGGTATGTACTCAATCTTATCAAATGTTACACTTCACTAATGCCAAGTTACAGCTTTGACAAAGAGGCCTGATGCTTCTTCGTGTCTTTTAAGGTACTGCTGCTCTTGGCTTTTCATTCTAACCTGTTCCCACAAATATTTTCCTCTTTAGCCTGCAACTGGTGGTAATTAGCATCACCCTGTTCCCTATTTGCCTTTAAGACAGCCACTCTGCTGGAGAAAATGAGAGTTTGAATTAAGATGCCAGGCTATGAACTAGAGGGACTGAAATGCAGGTACATGCCCTTGTCTAGGAAGTGTTCCAGAGAGACAAATAGTTCTGGCAGAGGAATGGGTTTTACAGCTGAAAAACCACAGTCAGATTCAGTACAGACCTCATCTAGAAAAGCTCAGACTGGCTTTCCTTAAAACAAGAGAGCAATGCTGCAGGCTTTCCCAGGAATGCCAACGTGCTTTTAGCCCTTAGTCACAGGCATTCCTCATGGGTAGGGTTTTTTTCATTTTTGCTTTCTTGCCTGCAAGAGTTTTCTACATCTGCTTGTTTACACAGAAAAATGCAGCAGTCTCAAAAGCTAGATGACATGACAGACTACAGAGATACTAACCAAGCTATTTAATCCTATTTGTTAGCAAAGCTAGTCAGTGTGGGTAGAACAACATTCTGATGTATAGTTTTTGCTCTTAATCCTGTAGCTTCTGAGAAAGGGGTTAAAGAGGAAGATGGCTACCAGCCAGTTTAGAAAGCAGCCAAGGAATTACATTAACTTTTGACAGAAAGAAGAAATCAACTTGAAAGGCAATAAATGGGAAACATGAAGATCTGTAACATGGGAGAAAGATTCTGGAGTGGAAATAGAGAACCAGACAAAACCTGGTCTGGCACAGACAGAAATTGTCCAACCAGCATGGTCACCTCTGCCCGGGCCTTATAGAGCAGCCTCCCCATCCACCCCATGTGGCAAGCAGCAAGACAATGGACTGGCAATACTGGGTACGACATGTAGGAACCCACACCTCAGGGGACATATCTTAACTTACAGGGTGCTTTCACAGCAGGTTATTAGCAGGTTGTAGTGAGCAGCATCCATAGCGAGCAGTGTGTGTGACCAGGGGAACCTGCACTCTCATAGGAGTGTAGCCAGTGGTACTGGCTGTGGATGGGCTGGGTAGGGGAATAAGTACAACTGTGCAGGGGGAAGAGAAAATTATTTTAGGATTGTTTAGGATTACTTCAGAAGGATGGTTTGAAATTTATAGGTGTAAATTATTATTTTGGAAGTGTGTTATTGTGGTTTATTTGTTGTATGGCCAATGATGATCCTGAATGTACAGTTCAGTGACTGCCAATTAATTACTTGTCATTAATAAAACAATGTCACTACAATCATGATTTGATTTAAATTCTGTGAACCAAGTAGGTTTTTTTTTTTCCCTAAGGCATGTCTGATGTTGAAAAATAAATAATATTGCTTGTATTTTGGAATGCAGTCGAGATATTTTTGTATCACTGACAGCAAGGGTTGGATGAAGTCCCAGAAGAGATTCCCTGCTTCTGTTAAACATCCCCTTTTTCTCTCCTTGCTATCAGGAAGGTCTCAGAGGAACTCCTTCCTGCAGAGCCCTTTCTCTCATGGGTTTGGTCACATCCTTCTTTACTATACCTGATGACCATCACACACTAGCCTGCTCTGACTGTTTCATGCCTTTTTGCTGGGATTTCATGCCTTTCAATATGGATAAAACCCAGCCAGAATCCAAATTACACAAACTGCTGAATGTAGTCACCGGAGCAACAAACAAATATTCCATATATTTTTCACATCTCCTTTTCCCCAAGATTGGATTTTTTTCACATAATGATAGACAACCTTTGTTTCCTTGATTTCTTATAAGGATGCTTGTGCGACCACAGGCAGAGCTTAGTCTTGTGCTTAAACCATCTCACAGCAACAGTGACCTGAAGCAACAAATCAGCTGGGAAAAGAAATGGAAAAACCTCCCTAGTTCACCACCTCCTCTGCAGAAGAGCAAGCACAGATTTCCCAGAGGGGCCAAGGGACCCTGCTGTTGCACTGTGTAATGAAGGATGTGGGACACACGCCACAGCTGCACCCCTGTGCTTGTGCAGACCCCTAGGCCATGCTGTGCCTTACGATGCCAGAGAAGGACACTGACCCAGGAGGATGTTTCCTCACATGGCACATGATTCACATACAATGAAGAGGAACCATTCTGACAGAGCAGGCCAGAGGTTTTTCCCCAGAAGTCCATTGCTGAAGCCAAGAGCAGAACCAGGACAGCTGGATGAGAGACTGTTTTTTTGTCACAGTAAGAAATTATTCATGTGTATTTTAACCCATAAATTAAAAAAACAGGAAAGCAAAAATAGTGGGAACATAACTGGGAAAAACTGGAGAAGACGTACAAGGAAAACTTTAAAAAAGCAGAGGAATAGCTTGAGTTAGGGGATGTAGAAGGGACACAGAGGAACATAGCCCTGAGAGCCTTTGGTGGAGCTGAACAGAAATTTAGAGAGCTGGAAAAAAATGACACAATGCACTAAAGAAAGAGAAAAAAAAATGAATAAACAGAAAGGAGAAAAGAGATAAAAAAGAAAAAGAGAAAGTAAGAGCATCAGTGAAATACACATTCTCCAAAACATTCAAAACATGGAGAGTGGGTTTAATTTTATTCCCTTTTCTGTGGGGCATGTTGCTTTAAAATGACAGCCCATATTGCTGTAGATATGACAGCCCATGTTGCTATACATGTTGCTATAGCCCATGTTGCTACATTTTTTAGATATCTTTTTATTTATTCCATTTCAGCACTTTCATAAATTAATGAGTTCTTCATTCAAGAAATGCTGGAGGGAAATGAAACACTATTTATGCAGAAAAAAACAAACAAGCAAAAATCCTATGAAAGTGTGGTTCATATTTTCTGTAAATCACATCAAGTAATTCTATTTCAGAGTGTCTGTTTTGCAGAACATTAAAGGATCTTGATTTTCGAAGAATGCCTCCCACATATTCTCTAAAAATCAGGGCATTCTGAAGTGTCCAGCTGGAATCCAAAAGCTGAGACAGGCAAAGTTAGCAATCATGCCTGGAAACCCCAAATCACATTTTGTGATTTTATTCTCCTCCCCACACGCACACACTCCCTGCTGAGTCCCTGTACTTGAACACAGAGAGCAACCCATGCTCAAGACAAAGTCCATCTCAAGAGTGGTGTCAGCTTCCTTCTCTCATATGTTTCTTGGAAATTATTAATTTAATGATTCTCTTCTGGCAGTATCAAATGTGGACAGCTATGGATGATTGAAGTTTAATTATGTTTCTAAAGATGCAAATGGACCCAGAGGCTTAGGGAATGGTGATGTGTTTTAATAAGTACTAGCATAGGTAAAATAAATAAACCCATTATTTCATTGGATGGGAGAGTGAGCAAACTTACATTAATTATCCCTTACTTTTCATTATAATTGAAAGGCAGCTCAACTAAAAACGCCAGCCAAGAAGGACTATAGAAAAGAGCTGCTTTTACAAGGTCACTAGCTACATCTTTTTGATCTCCCTTGTTAGAGAAACAAAATTAAACTGAAGAAGAAAAATAAACATAGCCATTTCTTTAAAAGTATATACAACCATCACCTCCTGCCACAGCTTTGCTGCCAAAGTTGGTACCAATCCCAGAAAAACATGTACTCTCTCTTCCCATTAGCAAAATTCCACTGAACATTCATGACTTTACTATTTACAGTTTCAAAAATATAGGAAGAAAGAGTAGCATGGTCTCAAGATAAGTATGTGTGTGCATACATGCTCAAGCTCTAAATTTGCTAGCCCTGAACAACTGTGTCATCTGGGAAATACTACAGCTGTGTTTTCTGTCTATTTGGAGTTTTAAACTCTTTATTGTTGTAAGGTAATCTGTTTTATTTTATGTTTAAATATTAGAATCAAATGTACAGGTTGTGATGATCTACTGGTAGCACTATTGCTAACAGAATTTTGCATAACTATAATCAGTCAAAATTATTTTCCTGTTCTCTGACACGATTTCGTGCAAATGGAGAAAAACACCATTCCTGAGGCTGCAATGTCAAGGAAACAGTATTTTCTTAGAATAATGGTGGCTCAGTACCTTCTTAGTTTCTTGATCTCCAGAATGCTTTTCAGTCCAGCCAACCTGGATTCACCCTGAATTCATTACATACAGATTTTTCTCATCTAGAATAAAATAGAATAAAAATGTATCTCACTGATGGTATCTGTTACAGTCCCATCAGATGAGTGCATTGTGCTGATTTAATACCCATTAAATGGGTATTTTTCTTCATATGGTTCTTTTTTTCTGGAAGAGTTTTTATGTGGTAGTGATAAGTACTGCTAGTTCTCTTCTGAGGGTATTCTCCAAGAATTACTCCCATTTTTGTCCTCTTTGTTCAGTTATTAAAATAGAAGTGCTTCATTTTTCTCTAGAGGTTCCCCAATGTTCTGATAACTCTTGCCTCTCTTTCTGTCCCTTACCTGACTGACACACCCTTAAAGTTGCAGTTCTCTGCCAAAAGTCAACCAGTCACTAGAAAGAAATGTGGTTGTGATGTTACAATAGGGAAATATGTCTAAATGGGTGTGTGCTGTCATGTTCCTTACATGCTACTCTGTTTTTTTCTATCCCAGTTTGCAAAAGATCCACTGCTGAGTGGATCCACTGCTGAGCACTTACCTTCTCTGGCACACAGTGATTTTTTACTACATCCTGGAGGATGTAACAATAACTCTTTTTCTGCAGTTCTGGCCACTTTGATCTCTGCCTTTCTGTTCATCAGAGTTACTACAAAGCACTCTATTTGGAAATACAAACCCTGAGCAAGACAAAAGCCATTTCAGTTGTCTTTTACTGATTGGAGGTGGTGGGTGGTGTTGGCTATTGCAACTCTGACCAGTGGATTGAAGTCCCCACATCTGTTTTATAAGTCAGAGCTTTGATAACTTTCACATGCTCCTATAGTTCTGGTGGAGATTCAGACTGGCTCATATTTTAGGCTTCACTGTTTGTCTCTGAATGTAGTTTGCAGTTAATCATCTTACAACACAAACACCTCAGAAGTTGCTGCCATACTACTAAAGACATTGTAACTCTGAAAACAGTCTTCGTATTCTTTAGTGAGAAGGATGATTAATTCCACTCCTGTTTTTTTGGAGTACAGACAGAACAGCTGCCTTTGACAATGGAAGTTGTTATGATCATTTCAGTCTAATTTAAGAAACATTCAGTCCCATTCCAATAGCTATTTCAGATGCGTCTGTCTGTGCAGACGTCTCTGTCTGGAGTGAGTGCCGTGGAATTGGGCTTAATTCTAAATAATTCATTCCCAAATCCACTTCACTCCCAAAACAATGTGCAAGACCAAGCAAGAAGTACCTTACTCTTCTACAGTTATTGCAACTGAAGATGCATCATGGAATGAATAAAGAAATACATGCATGATCAGAGTCCTGCCATCCTTATTATGATTCAGTAACTCAAATATATTCAGGAGTGTCAGAGAGATTGGGAAAGTTCTTCCAGTAACATATAGTCTCATATGATGCTTTTCCTGTATCTTCAATCAATGTAGGAATCTCATTCTTTACATAATTTCCCCCCTTATTTAAAATGGAATTCAATAGGCAGTAGGCACAGAACTCTATTTATTAAATGCAACCTTTAGAAGCACTTCAGCATGTGGTGGGTTGACCTTGGCTGGACACCAGGTGCCCACTAAAGCTGCTCTATCACTCCCCTCCTCAGCTTGACAGGGGAGAGAAAATAAAAAGAAAGGCTTGTATGTTGAGATAAGAACAAGGAGAGATCACTCAGCAATTACTGTCACAGACAAAACAGACTCGACTTGGGGAAATTAACTTGAATTATTACCAATCAAATAGAAGTAGGATAATGAAAAATAAAACTAAATCTTGAAATATATTGCCCTCACCTCTCCCCTCTTCCCAAGTTTAACTTCACTCCTTTTTTTTTCTCCTCCCCCACAGTGGCTCATGGAGATGGGAAATGTGGGCTGTAGTCAATTCATCACATTATCTCTGCCGATCCTTTTTCCTAAGTGGGAAGACTCCTCACACTCTTCCCCTGCTCCAGCGTGGGGTTGTTCTCACAGGAGACAGTCTTCCACAAACTTCTCCAACATGAGTCCCTTCTTGCAGGTTGCAGTTCTTCATGAACTGCTCCAGAGTGGGAACCTTCCACAGCTTACTGTCCTTCAGGAACAGGCTGCTCCGGCATGGGTCCCCCTCAGGGTCACAGCAAACCTTCTCCAGCGTGGGCTCCTCTCTCCATGGCACAGGTCCTTCCAGAAGCCTGATCCAGCATGGACTCCCCACAGGGTCACATCCTCCTTTGGGCATCCACCTGCTTGTAATGTGGGGTCCTCCAGGGGCTACATGTGGATCTCTGCTCCACCATGGACCTCCATGGGCTGCAGGGGCCCAGCTGCCTCACCATGTTCTTCACCACAGGCTGCAGGGGAATCTCTGCTCTGGTGTCTGAAACACCTTTTCTCACTCCTTCTTTATTGACCTTGGTGTCTGCAGAGCTGTTTCTATCACATATTCTAACTCCTCTCTCCTGCTGAAGTTGTCTTTTCTTCCCTTCAGCCTTCTTAAATACACTATCCCAAAGGTGCTCTCACCAATGCTGATGGGATCAGCCTTGGCCAGTGGTGGGTCAATCTTGGAGCTGACTGGCATTGGCTCCATTGGATATGGGAGAAGCTTCTAGTAGCTTCTTACAGAAGCCACCCTTGTATCTGCCCTGGTACCAAAACCTTGCCACACAAAACCAATACACAGCAACATTAATACATAACATTCTAATAAATATTTTTTTTTTGTAGCAGAATATTCACAAAAGAATTGTAGCTGATACTAATACTAAAACCAGAGAAAATAATCCCATTTTGACAGCAAAACAACAAAAAATATAGCCAAATTGCAGCAAATGAAAATACGACATTGTAAAGTACAGTAGCAGTACCAGATTTTTATTTTTCTTCCTCTGAAAAGCTAAGAGTTAAATTAGCATTAACCTAAAAGAAAATAGAATTCCTATAAGCTACTCTCAGATAATACCTCCTAGCAAAACAACTGAATTAGAAGACTTTTACTGCTCATTTTTCACAGAAGTAATCTAGGAACCAGATTTCGTCCTTCAAGTAGAATACAAGAGTCACCCTGAAACATAGGGTATTGCAAGCAATCTGTGTTCACAAAGAATATTATTCACTTCCCAGTCACATACACCTTTTAACAGTTTCTACTAAATATGGTTTACTTTACTGAGGCTAGGAAGTCACTTTCAGACCTCAGTAACAGAACAGTGAATCTACATTATAAACCTCAGTGATGTCCGGAAAAAACTACCTATTAGTGGATTTCCTTCCTACCTCTGCTTTCTCCTTTCTCTCACATGTTTATCTTATTTGTACATCTGAAGTGAAACTCATTCTGACCTTGCTTACATCTATGAAACTTGATCAGCAACACACATATCCAAATAGGAGCCAAAAGAACTCAGACATGCAACTGTGCAATTAGCCTTATTAGTGGCTTACTTAGATGTGTTAGCAACTTTGAGTTTATTCTTGTCTTCTTAGCTGGAAAGTATGAAAAAAAATTTGCCCTGCATTGCAAATAAATGCACGGATGCAAAAAGTAATCATGCTTGACCTCTATCATGCAGGGATGTTAAGTCTTCACATTCTTAAGAACTTCATCCAGAGGAGCCAGCTTCTTTAAGAGTAAATGGTATTTATAACTATCCTAGCTCAATCCTCTTGAACAAATGTGATCACACTGCTAAGCCTTTTAAGTGACTATCTATATGCAATGCTGACTGAAAGCCATCAGGCCACAACTCATTTCTCCAGGTCTTGCAAATTGGACTTGAAAAGATTCAGAAAGGTTAGAGTGCAATATTATTACCATACAATAGTGGTGAAGTCAGGTCTTTGGTTGCACGGAAAAAGCGTGAGGGTACAAGGGAAGCTGTTAAACCAATGTATAAAGTTGACAGGTATTGGTGTGGCTCATGACACAATTTTCAGCAGCTGCATGTATGGCTGACCTGGGCTGGGATCATCTACAGTAGTCACTGCACTGTAGGTTTCTACCTGGAAATGGTTTTCTACACTAGCATAAAAATTAAATATGTCTTGGACTATTCCATGGCACTAAGGCCAAATGCCAACATCAAACTTGTTCTGAAAACAGGGTGGCTACATCAAAACAACATTTTGGGAATATTCTTATCCCATATTAATTCCCCAAACATGCCTGGAAACTGCTTGGGGTTAATGATAGTTGACTTGAAAGTGGGGATAACTGAATTCTATTGCCCAAGAATTTTTTCTGGCATAATTTCATACACCAGTATTTCATACACCTGAAGCCTTCTAGTGCACCTCTACTCCTCATTTGTTGTGCTAAATGATGCTCTCTCCCTCCTATCCCTTCAGCGCACAGCTCAATTGTAATTCATCAGTTCTCAGGTCCTGCTGAGGTTTAACCCCAGTTAGCAAACAAGCACCCGACAGCCACTCGCTCATCCAGTTTAGTAAAACAGAAAAGGAAGCAAACAATCATGATGATAATAATGGTGATAAAATAATTAAAATACACAAAACAAGTAATGCCCAATGCAATTGCTCCCCACTCACTGACTGATGCTCTGCCAGTTCCTGAGCAGTGGCCCCTGGCCAGCTTTCCACCCAGTCTGTACACTGAGTATGGCACCAAATGGTAGGGAATATCCCTTTGGTGTCAGCTCTCCTGGCTGTGTCCCCTCCCAGCTTCTTGGACACCTCAAGCTTTCTCACCGAGAGCATGTGAGAAGCTCAGAAGTCCCTGACTTAATATAAACAGTACTTAGCAACAACTTAAAACATCAGTGTATTATAATGTTAGCATCATTCTCGTACTAAATGGAAAACACACCACCATACAATCTACCAGGAAGAAAACTAACTCTATCTTAGTCAAAACCAGAACAGGTTCATTTGCTGAAAGATGGGCAGTTGGTATTACCCATGTGATGCAAACAAACAATTCCCACTTGCACACACACACACATCTTTACTGAGGCAAGGAGTGCCCAGCCTGTAGTGCTGGGCATGGAGACAGGACACAGGGCTGCCTTCAGCCCTGGTGCTGATGATTCCGCCTCCTGTCACCAGACAGGGTGTCCCTATGTCATACAGCCACCACTGACCTCTGATGCTAATGCATGGAACCAAGTAGTAAAATAAAGAACTTTATAATCTAGAGATACACACAAGCTGCCTGTATCTAGGAGTTGCAATTTAAGAAAAAATTGCCTAGGAAGACAGTTGAATTGAATATAAAAAGCTGCTTTTCTTTCTGCAGTATGCTGTTTCGATCAAAATCATGGAGCTTTGGGCTAAGTAGGACAAAACATTCAGAAAAAATGCCATAAGAGCTGCTTTTGTAATACTTTCTTTCCAGCATGTGAAGTTTTGCACCAGCAAAAGACAGGGGGAAAGTATTTGGGATGTTTATGATTAAATACTTTTTTCTGTTTTGCTACCTTCCTCTTTCCTAAGCATTTGTGCTATAGAAGCACCTCTTCCTCTTACATGTGAAACCTATCTCACCTCAGCATAAGCACTAAGTTTTTTGGAGAGTAGAATTGAAAGCAATGAACATAGGGTCTTTTGCTTCTAGAAAATTAAACCAAATTTCATTACTAAGACCAATAGAGGCTGTGTTAGACAAGCACCAAGCTTAGAGAGCATGGGAGCCCATGGTGCTGAGTACTTCATCATCCCATATCTCACAGACCTGCCCTTTATCACCTTGGTAAATAAATGGAAATCCAATTTAATACCCACTAGCCACTTCCACAATTTGCCTGATGTACAGTTTCAAAATTAAGCACATTTATTCCCTCAAACCATTTTTATTCTCCAGAAATGCTCAAACAATCTATTATAAGAAGATAGCAGATCTCTAGGGGCAGAACAGGCTGAACAGAATTTAAGTACTGTACCTCACTTGCTGAAAGATCAGGGAAAGGACGGATCTTCACCTGCAGTATTTTATCTTGGAGGTAATAGCAAATCCTTGGTTGATGCTAATGCTAGAAAATGTTGGAAAATCTTCAGGAGACAGATTTAACTTATTATACAATCTGCATATGACATTTCACCTTCTGATTCAGATAATTTTTGTTTTTATAAGCTCCAGAGGGATGCATTCCTCTAACCAACAGCATACCTCTACCACAGTCACTCACATTTGAACCTGTACCATGATTTCCTGTGTCCATTTATCTTTTTTGTTGTATTTTTTTTTCTTAAAGCTGATTTATATGCACTGAAACTCTAAGATTGAAGTGTTTCAAGTCAGGTCCTGAAAAGTTTCCCATGCTCTTTATTTCAGACAATTTCACTACATATTAGCCTTTAAATAAATTCATCATTATCATAGTATTTTACACAAGTGTGACTGAAACAACAGAGTTAACTACTTGATTTAGCAATGGAGATTAACTTTCAGTTTATATTTATATGCAAACTGTATGTGTTTTTATAAGTCATTATAACTTTGACTATTCCTACAGATAATACCTGAAAAAAAAAAAAAATTAGCCACAAAGTTGATGAGAGTGGGGAAATACTATCTGACATAAAAGTACCATTGCATGAAAACAGTTAGACAACATGTTGATAAGCAGATGTATTTTTTTTCCACCTTTGCTTTAAAAAGTTTAATGTGTTTGACAATATATGGTGAAAGCCTTTTTCAATACATGAACACATGGGTTACTACAGGACTGATACAGAATGCTCATAAATGGAAGTGTTGTCACACTGCAGAGGAATCAACCAACAGTTGATTGAACAAACAGTTCTCTTTATCCTCCACAGTCCACAGCATTGTTTTTCTGTAAATTTTCTATGTACCAAATTATGCATTTAATTAATTTCCATCCTTTTCAGACACCTAGCTTTGATCTGATATAAATCTTTGTAGTTTCATCTTTTTCAGTGAAACTACCCAACTTTGTGTGACAATGGCACCTTAACCAACAATATATATTAATGCTGCTTTCACTGCATTATATCTATTTCACAAATTGGTCCAATAGGTTAGAGACTAAACACATTATGCAATATAACAGTAAGAAACACTACCAAACCAGGAAACTAGCTCAGAATTTATGACATCTGCTTTCAGGTCTCTCAAACAGATTCTACAAGACTAATTATTTGTAGAGTATGGCTATGCTGTGATAAAAGATACTAGAGAGTACTCTTCATTCTATATATTATCCTAGTAAAGATTATCTATGTTCTTTCTAGTAAATAAAATCATCAAAATTGTTGTGTTGCATCTTTGTCCAGAAGATGAAAATAATGAAAAAATCTAAAATATCACACTCAAAAGAGAATTTTGGAGTCAAAAATTATTCCAAAGTATTGTAAGATACTGGTAATAACTGTGTCCTTCTAATTATTAAAAAAAAAAAGAAAGAAAGAAAAAAACCCAAGAAAAACAAAACAAACAAACAAAAAAAAACCCAAACCCAGAAAAAAGGAAAACCAAAAAACAAACAGAAGAAAATAATCATTACATAAAAAGAACCAATACTACAAAGATAACTTAAAAACTAGTCATGGAAACAGCTCTCAAGTTAAGCATTTACCCCTTGAGGGGGGACTTTGGAAGATGCCCATCTCTGTCAACTTCTTCAGACTTCATTGTATAAACTGTTTGAGAATGTAGAGGGGACAGCAGTGCTTGGTCTTTTCTAGTTCTCACTACACTGATGCAACATGCACTTTTATCAATACACTGAGCCAGAAGAGCCTGTAACATTATGTTGTAACTCTTTTGAGCAGGATGTTTAGATGGGCAACAGTTGAGAATTGCTTAAAATTATAACATGCAAGCTACCAGGCAGGGGAGAAGGAGAGAGCTCAAATACTCCAGACGTTTAGAAAGCATTCAAAGAGAAGACTGCAGAATTGCACCAACATGACACACTCCCTCATGCACATTTGTTTATCAGGGTGTTTAAATGCATTGTTGATCCACTCAAACCAGGTGAGGTAAAAACCCTGCACCAAACAGCTTAGTTCACTCCTCAGCTGGAAGTTAGTACAACTGCTGTAGGTTTCACTCTCCAACCTAAACACCACAGCCTTAATTCTCCTCCATATCCAAAATACAAACAGAGTTCAGCATCATAAATTTGTGAGACATGAATCTGCTGGAGCAGGAGAGGAGATGTAAGAAAGGATGTTAAAAGAATCAGTTTGGGGTTTTTAGTGGGAGATCTCTGAATACAGACTTAAATACTTGGAACTGTTCTGTTAAGCATAGTTTCGAGTAGTACAAGGGTAACATGGAGGAAAATGGTCATTTTTTGTCATTTTTCTCCATTACATATGCACTTCAGCAATGTGGGTAGCAAGCTAAATTGTGCTGACCTTTATCAGAGACAGTATGTAACTGCTGAAGGAGAAATGACACCGTTGCATGCCATGTTTTCATTTGCTGCTGCACTTTCTAGGCTTCCTGATATCATATAACCCACACTAATGAGCACATCAGCTCAGCACACTTACTCATAAATCCCTTTCAAATCATTCTACCAGTTCCAGTAGAAGGGGTGAATGTAAATGCCAATCCCAGATCTGCAGCTACTTTAACATGCAGGAAATTATACACATTTCAGT
Source organism: Neopelma chrysocephalum (assembly GCF_003984885.1). NCBI lineage: Eukaryota > Metazoa > Chordata > Aves > Passeriformes > Pipridae > Neopelma > Neopelma chrysocephalum. The sequence continues at coordinate 8,906,121 of NW_020897715.1, forward strand.
TTAGAAAACCCTCAACTATGGATCATCAAAATAAGAAGTCTTCTTCTAATTATATTCCATGCCATCATGACATTTTAACCCTGTGAGACTGCCCTGACATGCCATGACAACATGCTGAACAGATTTCACAAATGTCACAATATTGAGTGCTACATGAATACAGGAAAGCTGAAAGATACCCATTTAGGAGTCTTACAAATTGATCACAAAGAGAAGGATGAAATTGAAGCCATGCATCACTTGATTACTTCTTAGGAGCAGTTCTTCCACATTTAAAACTCATGCCAGAGATTGCTGGAAGCAGTTATAGAAGGGGACAAATAAAGGTGAATTCAAAGTTCATTCACAACAGCTAAAAAATATCTACCTTCCTCCAGGTAAGAACTTCCTATCATAGCAGCACTAGATTTGACTGTTTCACATATTCATTTTCCTCAGTTGGGCAATACAGAACTCAACAACCCTGCAATTTCCTCTTCATTTTCTCACTGACAGCCTAGGTCTCAAAGTCAGTACTGTCTTCTCTTTCTTTCTTGCATAATTTGTGGAGGCCATTTTAAACACCACCAGAAAAGGTTGTCTTTTTTTCCCATTAAATTCTGCTAATCTAATATTTAAATTTAAATATTTAAATTAAAAGGATTACACTTAATAGTAATTATGCCTCAATCCTCTTACTGACTTGTAATCATCTCCAGCACACCCCATTGCTGTTTTCCATCCCCGACACTTGTTCTCTTCTTCCCTCCAGAGCTTTGACTTCAGTTGTGATCGATGAAACTTCTGTAGGACTCTGCCCTGAGGAAAAATGGCAATTAGCACTAAAAGGCAGGAGCCTCTTAACATCAGTCACTCAGAAAGCTATGCCTACTTCCATTTTACCAAGTTTCAGATAAAATACCAAACCAACAGGAGTTTTGTATCCTGGCTAACATGTGGAAACTGCTTTCTCTTAACATCTGAACGTGCATGGAGTCACTCACAGGCAGAGGGCAAACAGCACAGAGAACACATGGCTTGTCATTGACAACTGAACTCCCATTCAAATGCACAGCATGTGACACACAACTGCTTCTGCTGTTAAGAGGTGTTATGGATGTCACTTGCTATACAACACAAAAGAGCAACAAATTACTATCCTTAGTAATTAATAATTTCATGTAATTATTCACCTAACCTTTGAGCCAACAAATACTTCTGTTGCCTTTGATGGAACAGTTGCTCATAAGCTGGAAAGTTAGGTACCTATTCAAAAGCCTTGCTGTGTTTCAATTACAAATCTTTACCCTAGAATAGGTAAATATTATAGTCCCATTAACATCTAATTAATCACCTTAGTGTACATTCACACTGAAATCAAATGGGAAAAATCCCCAGTAAAAACTACACTAATTCCCAGAAAAAAAATACAACAGAATAATACCAAAGGCATATGGAGTTCATTTATTGTTTTGCTGATACTTATGGCAATATCAGTTTGCCAGTAGTATATTATTAGAAAAAAGTTTTCATTATTTGTTCACTGTTTCATTGTTTGTTTCAAAACTCCATTCTTCTCAGCTCAAAGAAGTTTAATTTTAGATATAAAAATATGCTGTCATTAGTCTATCTGTGAGTTATTTAATCATACAGTTAGCAATGCAGGAAATACAGACAGTGACGGAATCTCTCCTGCACCCACCTTCTAGAGATTTAGATTTATCTTACAGATCACAACAGATAAGAGAGTTAGTTAGTAAGCCAAAGAAATTCCAAATCCTCTCTCTTCTGAGTTATTTGGATGAAGCATTGAAATAGAGGTTAGGACAGTAACCTAACTCACCTTTTAGAGGAAAAAAAAGTAGCTATTTTCCCTCTCTTAAAGTTTATTTGATTTAACATTGAGGGTTTGCACATTTTCTAAGCCCAGAGGCCATGGACAAAAGAGGCAAGTAAAATCCCAGCACACTACTAGGGGAATAAAGTTTAGCCTATAAATCCTAAATCAGTGGACAAAAATAGATTAAACTATAAATGCATTTTTCTTAGAGGTCAAAAGGTCAGATGTCAGGAAATTGGACAAATAAATAAAGGCGAATCTGAGAAAAATGATAGGCAAAAACTAAGGCATTTTTCAATAAAAATGATAATGAGCCGCAGCTTATATAAGGCTAGGAATAATAAATAAAAAGGTAATCTGACAATACATTTCTGTGGTTATTGAATAAAGGACTCGGAAAAAACTTTCAAGGAATATGTTGAGGAAGTATCAGCTCTGGATGGGAATAGTTGAAATAAAAGGGAAAAAGATGTTCTGAAACCCAACAAGTCTGGAAATCAAGCTTACATGTTCAAAGGACACAAGTGGAGCAAATTCACTTGAGACACTGAAGTTCCACAGAGGTGTCACTTATAAATGAGTTAGTGATTTGTGTTAGAGACACATGACTGACTATTGTGTCTGCAGTTATATCAGAAACTCATTCTGAACATTAGGGCTAAACAAAGTTAAAAGATTTCTATGTCATCAGAGATGATTCTCAGAATCACAGAACAATTCAGGTTGGAAGGGACCTCTTGAGGTTATGTAGTTCAACCTTCTGCTCAAGCAGGGTGACCTAGAGCCAGCTGCTCAGGACTGTGTCCAGTTGGAGTATCTCCAAGAATAGTGGCTCCACAACCCCTCTGGGAAACCTCTTCCAGTATTTGATCATCCTGACAGTAAAAAAAGGTTTTCCTTATGTTGAAATATCATTTATTGCATATTAATTTGTGCCTACTGCTTTTTGTCCTTTCACTGGGCACCATTGAGGAGAATTGGGGTCTGTCTTCTTTACATGGCTCTTTGCTGGACTTATTCCAGTGTGTTGATGTTTTTCTTGTACTGGGGTGCCCAGAACTGGACACACCACTCCAGATGTAATGTCACAAGTGCTAAGGATAGAGCAAGGGGCACCTCACTGCCCTTGACCTGCTGATGTTGTTCTTCCTAATGCAGCTCAGGAGGCTGTTAGCTGCCTTTGCCATGAAGGCACAAGGTTGGCTTCATGGTCAGTTTGTTGTCCACCAGGATCCCAGGCCCTTTTCTGCAAAGCTGCTTTCTAGGCTGCTGTCCTTCAGCCTGTACTGGTGCATTGGGATATTCCTCCCCAGGTGCAAGGCTTTGCAATTCTTACCAAGTCCCAGAAAAAAGTTTTTGAAGACTTTATTCAATAGGGATAAGGGAAATAACCAGAGAACTGCACATAAAATGTTAGCCAGTTTTAGTTGTTGTCCTCTAAGTGGTAGGATTCATGAAAGTATTTAAACATAGTTTATGTTCCCAGTTTCTCTTTGTTCTAAACCAACTGTATTTATTACTTGTGAAATGTTGCTGACATTAGCTATGTGATGAAATTATCTATTATCTATTATCTACATAATAGAATCATAGTTCACATTACCATTATATTTTTTTTTCTAAAGGTATCTTGATACTTTAAAGTTTTTATTTTTCCAAGAATTAATAAAGTAATTCAATTAAAAGACACAAAACATGCACTAGAAACCATAAAATTAATACAATTTGAACAATCGTAGAATGGTTTGGGTTGGACGGGACCTCAAAGATCAACTAGTGCCAACCACGTGCATTGCTCAAAGCCAGTGTTTTATCACCCTCAGAGTAAAGAATTTCTTCCTTATGTCTAATCTAAGTCTACTCTCTTAGTTTAAAGCCATTCCCCCTTGTTCTATCACTCCATGCCCTTGTAAAGTCCCTCTCCAGCTCTCTTGGGGGCCCCCTTCAGGTACTGGGGGCCACAATTAGGTCACCCCTAATTCTCTTCTCCAGGCTGAATAACTCCAACTCTCTCAGCCTTTCATCACAGGAAAACGATGGTACAGACCCTGAAGTTGTGAATAGACTGTCCCTAAAAAAATAAAAAGACCCTTCTTAGTGACTGGACTGTAATCTGATCATACTAAGATTTACATACATACTTTACACAGATGATAAGGTACCCCATGGACTTCAGGAAAGTCAGGTCAACATTTAAATTATCCTGAGGATAACCATACTCATAGTCTCCAATATACCCAAACTAGTAGACCTGGGGTAGACATCTGTGATTCTTTTTGTTCGTTACTGAAAAATGTTTAATCTTAATATTATAAAAGTTGAGGAGAATTTTAAAATATATTTCTGGTTGAAAAATATTTTTTCAACTTCTAAAGTTCTTGTTGTAGACAAATATTTATCCTTCAATTCACCAAAATTACTCTTTATTCATCCTTAGTGCAACTATGTTTTTATACTCATAATATTGTATTCATTAGTATTTTCCATAAACTGTTATCAATAGTAATTTTATATGCCTATCTCTAAACTCTTCATTTCTACTATATTTGAAGATACATCATTAGAACTCAACTAGGCATAAATCTTGGACATAAAAGATTTTGCCTTTTTTTTTGTAATTGAATGTTTCTATGACACCAGAAAAATTTATGACCCTGGTAAAAATCGAAATATCTGTGTATTATGCACATGATTCTTCACATATTGTGATCCAAAATAGGTCATTTCATGTTTTGCATAACATTTTTAAAATAGTCAAACCAGTTGATTTTTCAGATTGCAGCAAAACTTTTCGCTGTTGCTGTAGAGATTGAAATGGGCATAGATATGAAAGCTAAACCATTTCCATAAATATTTCAAATACTAGATAAGGTAAGGGCCTGTCAGCATTTCTTTAGCCAATCATTATTTTCAGAGAGAGTGTAACTCAAAGTGTGAAAGAGCCAAGCTTCTCTTTGGACTCCAACTTATCTTAAAATTAAGGGTGGCTCATTCAAACTGACAGAAAATTACTTCTTGCAACTGAAAAAATACAAACCTAATATAAGATTTCCCTCTACCTCCAGCCCTCCTTGCAGACTGTGGATCTTAAATGCTTTTGCTCTTTCTGTAAGCTATATTCCTGCACCTTAAATTGATCTTTTTCATTTAAAGTTTAAATTATTTTTTTTCAAGTGTCCATAACACAAATTGCCAGTTTTGGATATGAACTAGTATAGATTAAAGGAGGAGAAATATTAATATCTGTTTTACTGTGTGTTCATTCGTTCTTCTTAATAAAAAATTCACAAGCATTTGAGAAGGTGGAGTGAGTTTTTACCTCTGCCAACCAAATAATTCTGAGGTTTAGGAGTCTGTTTCTTTAAACCTTCTTTTAAAGTGATTTTCTTATACTGCAGTGCTTATGGCATTATAAAGCTATGGAGTCTACAAATAACATTAGCGGGCTGATAAAATAAGGTGTCCAAACCCAAACAGTTTCTTTCACAGCATCAGCTCACAGAACAGTAATTCTGGAAGTATTTGTAAGGTATGAATTTTTATGAACTACTGAGCAAAAATAATGGCAACCGTAAACATTTGTTGGAAATAAAGAGCTTGTATGAAGTAGTGTGGTTGCCATTTCATTCCTTGCATTTGTCTACACCCTTAAAGTTACTGTAATGTTATTCAAGGAATTTGTAACTTTCAGGAACCAATACTCAAAAGGTTGTTGAACTTCATTTAGGAGGACATGGCATCAAGACAAAGCAATTATCTCAACTATTTGCAAAGTATTAATAACCATCCATCTCTTGCCACACTTTCCAAAAGTCTGGAACAGCATCTAAAGGAGGCTCCAACCTATTTCTGTGTTGTGATATTATCTACAATGAGGTAAAATGTAGGTAACAGCTCCACTGCATTTAAGATCTTCATACCCCACTTTTGCTTGTACCATCTCATTATAGGCATTATCATATAGATAATGCTATGAGAGATTACTTCGGAATTTAATAAAAAATCAACATCCCAAATGTTCAATAGGTTTTGAGGATCATGAATATACCATGCAGAATGGTGAGAAAAGGCTTACTTCAAAATAAAAACATTGAACACCTTCTCCTTCCACCCTCCACCCCCCACGTCTCAGCAATCACCAATGTCATGCAGCAGTTCTTTAACAAAATTTCCTGCTTTAGGTGAAACGTGCCTTCAGTAGCGTATTGGCAAAAGGTCAGTGAGTGAACTGAAATGTATTTTTGCTTTGATAAAGAAGCAAGCACTTGTATTACAGAGTCAAGATTTCCACATTTGATATGCTGAATTTTACCTCAGTGATGTTAGGCACATGCCCAGGATCACTACCATTTGTCAATCTGCAAAGCAACAGTAGTTGTGAATGTTACCACTTTGAGCACATCCATAACATACACATACATAAAACTCAGTCACCTCCCGAATTTTTATCACCTCTACTTCAGAGTTTAATTTTGTTGGACTCATGATTCCAAATATTAGCTTATAAAGCTGAATTGCATGTGAACCCCTTCAAAACAGTCTAAATTCCATCTGGGATCAGAAGCACTTGCTTGGAAGCCACTAAAATCCACTCTTCACTATAAATTCTAGAACTGAGAAAATTAGTAAAAGTTAGTAAATTCTCTTAGCATGCTATGCTATATAAAATAACCATATTTCTCTTAGAATGTGGAAGAAACATCTTGAAGTAGCAAAAGATTGCTAATTAAACCTTTTATTTTATAATAGTGATACTCAACTTTAAAAAGAAAACTTAAACATCTCTGCAGGAAGAAAATCAATATTTGAGATCTCCTTCAAAATTCTACAAAGCTGCATGCTGCTTTGCAGAAACAAGTATTATTATTCTACGTGGTATTCCCAGCTACATACCCTACAAAAGGACTGCTAAGTAACATTTCAGCCTTTTGTTAATATATGTTTAAAAAGAACATCAGAACACTCCATGTGGAGCTAGTAACCCTATTAATGATATTTGACACTTCCCTAGCATAAGTCCTTGTTGGTTATAACTTTGCATGTTTTAAATATTGAGGCAGAACTGTACACTTATACTTAGAGATAAAAATAATGTGCCATTTTTCCACAACCAGAAGACTCATTATTTCTCTTTTATCCAACCTGATCCTCTTTTTCTTTTAAAACAAATTAGTCTCTCTAGGGTTTAGGACAGTGGCTTAAGACCTGTGGATTTTATGTCTACATGTGTTAGCTGTCTTCCTTGTCATGTCTGCAAAAAGAGATGGGAAACCCAAATCTCTGAAAATTTCTGTTTCAAATCTGCAGAATATCCTTAATACAGGTGGCTCTCTGTTTCAAAAGGTTTTATGTATGTTTAGCTATAACTGTCTTTCTTTCCCCTGAAAAATTTTTGGATAACAGAATCTCAACCTTTTACTAAATTGGGTCCCTTCTCATTTAGTTCACAAAATGGCCATTTGAGAATGAATCAGGATTATGTATCAAAAGACTGCTGTTTCTACAAATCCTAAATACTTCTCAACCACTTTAGAAGATCTGAAGTCAAGGTTGCAGGAAGATGTCTAAAAAGGGGGGATTATTTAATGGGCAGGGTCATGGCTAGGCTTCGCAAACAAAGATTTGGGAAAGGCTCTAACCACATTTGTTACAAGCACGCTGGTGGCTAATAAGGCCAATACAAGACAGACATATCCGATTGCAAAAGGCACAACAGAAAGACTCCTTGGGTGGTATATTCTGCAAGACATGGTTCTTTCTGTGTTGTCTTTTCTCTTCGAGAGTGATCCTGCGTGTGTTCTCAAAGGAAACAGCAGCGTTATAGATGGTGTGTCTCCAGGTCTCCTGATTGGAGGCCAGAGTAGACCAGTTATGATGATCAATATGGTCGAGGCTGAGATGTTGTTTCAGGGAGTCCTTGTATCTTCTCTTCAGGGCTCCTCTCTTGCAGCAGCCGGTGGCAAGTTCACCATAGAGCAAGATCTTAGGGAGGCGGTGGTCCTTCATCCTTGAGACGTGCCCTGCCCAACGCAGCTGTGTTCTCAGCAACATGGCCTCAATACTTGTGACTGCTGTTTGTTCTAGAACAGACGTATTGGTCACATAATCTGACCAGTGGATGTTTAGCATTGTACGGAGGCAGCGTTGATGGAAGTGTTCTAAGAGACGCAGGTGGTGGCGGTAGATGACCCATGATTTGGAACCATATAAAAGAGCAGACAGCACTATGGCTCTGTAAACACTGATCTTGGTACTTTTCTTCAAGTGTTTATTTCGCCAAACTCTTTTATGGAGTTTTCCGAAAGCACTATATGCCTTTGCTAATGGAGAGAATGGGCAGGGTAGTTAACAGTAAATTAGTAGTGCTGCCCCCCAACACTTCTGTTTGATAGTAGCAAATTACTGAAAACAAATTTATCAAAGGTTATCCACTAGTAAGTAGTCATGGTTATCTGCTGAGGTACCTGGGAATGCTTTTACATCAATTCTGTAATTAAAATATTGGAAGTAGAGTTTGAATGTAAGAAGCATCCTGTATGCTAAGTAATCTGAAGATTCATGCCTTCAATTGACTGCCCAAACTTAGGAGTCGCTTGGCTTTGGTCTCTTGGGCCTGTAGAAAGGGATATTAATACCAACCAGTCTCAGTTAAGAGTTAAATTCATGAATGTTTGTAAAACATTCATGCTGACCCATTCACAGTAAAGTCCTGCAAGAAATTAATAATTTTAATTCAATACAAAGATCAAGGAGGTGGAGATGTGAAGACAATAATAAATAAAACATTCATTGAACAAAACTGAGGTCTTGGTCAGAGAAAAAAATACCACAATCTATAACTACGTTATTGTACATTTTATTATAACAAACGTGTGCAAAAGTGTTGCAGTAAGGTCACACAAGCAAACTTAATTCTAGCGTTTCCCAATTTCAACCTATTTGACTTTGCAAGCTTAAAGTATTTTTAATGTAGGACTTTTGGATGCAGTACAGCATATTTTTGTAAGACAGCCAAAATCAGATGTGTGAATAAATGCAAAACCCTTGCATATTATGAATTTTCCTAAATCTTTCTTTTTATCCAGATAAAAAAAGACAGAAAGTATGCAAGTGCTTATTTTGGCGGTTAAAATTCATTGTTTGCAGTAATTTAGATATCAGTGTCAGAGTGTGTCAAATCACTCTGTTCTGTAATTTTCACTAAAAAGTCATCACTCGGAGAAAACACTTCCTGGGCAGTGCGAAAGGGTTCCCCGAGCCTGAGAAACTTAGAATGACTAAGGTTGGAAAAGATCTGTGACTGGATTGACTGAAATTAGGTTTACAACTTTTATGGGAATACAGTTCCCTAGCAAGTCACTGAATAAGAAGGAGAAAGACTAGAGTGTATTTAAAAAAAAAAAAAGTATGAAATTACTGCTTCTGAGTGATTAGAGCAAAAGACAAGGAACTACGACTCAAGGGGCATCTCACTAACTGTGGAAGCACAAGCAAAATTCATCTTGATGATTGTATTCTGGCTGTAATTCCTTGAAAGATTTCAGCTTGTGGAGTGCAATAAAACATTTAATCCTTGTAGACTTTAGAAGAAGTTGAGAATTTAGAACATCTTATAAGAACTAGACTTGAAATCTATCCAATTTCCTGTCCAAATTGCAACGTCTTACACGTACAAATATGTTTAACTATTTGCACAACTATTTAAGGACACCCTATAACTTACACTACTGTAGTGGCTTCAGAACTTAATGCAATTATGCAGTAATACATTGTCCTTTACTTTTAATTTTCCTTTTCAGATACCATGATCAGCATGAGTCAGTTGACACTGTTCCATCCAGTTTAGGATACTTGGGTTAATGATGAGTTAACAGGGACATGCCCAGCACATATTTAAAATTGAGCAAGCTTGGTGCTAGACTAGTTCCAGAGATATGCACAAAGAAAAGGAATCAGGAGAAGGAGGCCTCCTAAAAAGTCACTTTGTAACAGAATATAAAGGTTTATGGGAAAGCTGACATGTCCCTACGGGACACAGCAGGGATTTGGACTTAATAATATAAATGATGTGGCTCTGTGAAGCCAAACAAAAACTTGGCCACAGCTACCATACACCTTATTGAGGTAACTCATCAAGTCTACAATATCAATAGACCTATTTTACATCACCTTAGCAGTTATTATTTTTAACAGTCTAGAAAATGAAATGCAAAAGCCACTCAATGCCACTCTTAAGTATGAACAAATAGGCTCTAAATTAGTTAAATATTAAAACATGCACAAGCACTTATGTTAAAGTTGTTCAATTTATGTGCTACTTGCTGGACTAGTACCATAAACCAACAGGAGTCAGAAAATGCAGAAGTTTATGTTCTAGCAGTGACATGATTTTGGCACTCATAGGACTTTCTATTTCTGTTTTCTCATTAAACATATTGCTTAATATGTATAAGGGCCTCTGACGACACTATCCTTGTCAAACTAATATAATCATTCACCATCACTAATGCTTTCTACTCCTGTGTGTAAATTTTCCTTTTTATATATATAACTGGTCTACTCTGGCCTCCAGTTGGGAGGCCTGGAGACACACCATCTATAACGCTGCTGTTTCCTTTGAGAACACACGCAGGATCACTCTCGAGGAGAAAAGACAACGCAGAAAGAACCGTGTCCTGTAGAATATACCACCTAAGGAGTCTTTCTGCTGTGCCTTTTGCAATCGGATATGTCTAGCTCGTATTGGCCTCATTAGCCACCAGCGTGCTTGTAACAAATGTGGATAGAGCCTTCCTAAATCTTTGTTTGCGAAGCCTAGCCATGTAACTTTTAAATAATTGCATTTAAGGTTCTGGAAGTTTTCTTTCACATTGGCAAGAAACAGTATATATTTTTTAATATCAGATTTAGTATTCCTTAAAATCCTTTTCTCTGCTTGTAATGGATCTACATTCTTCATTTAACTGGGCATTGGGTAACACACAGTGCATTTTTACTATGAAGGATCGCAAAGCTAAATGGAAATTAACTGATCTACAAGTCAGTAAGACTATCTTGATAAACTCTGAAATGCAATGAGCTGTGGCTTGAAATTCAGCCACTGTTTAGCAGTACATGCCTACCACTCTACAGCTTGTAGCAAGTGGTGAAAAATTGTACCTTTCCTAATAACCAAAGATGCAGTGGAAAATTAAGTAGGTAATATGTCATTAACAGATCTGGAGTTCGGCCAAGGCAGAGAAGCTGATTTCAGTACTTTTCTGCTGAGTCCCAAAGAATACAAAGTGACTTGAGGAGATCCTAAGTTTTATGGATTAACCAAAGGATAGCAACTCTAAACAACACACTCCACAAGAGGCTGATTTCAGTTATGGTTTGTGTATTTATATGAAGCCAAATAACAAATTTAATTCTCCAATCTTTGTTTGGCAAAAATCTTGAAAAAATCATGGAATTTATTTTTAAAGATCCCAAGTAGATATGGTTGCCCAAATCTTATCCAAGAATATCAAAGATAAGAATTAAAATTCCCTGTGAGGTTATAGATTATCCCCTATCCATCACAGGATGTACACCCTTGTGTTGCAGAGTGTTTTTCTTTCAGAACTGAAATAAACATTTAAGATATGTGTTTGGGTTATGATTTGTGACTAGAATGACACATCTTCTGCATAACAAGGTTCTGAAGACTTTTTAAGTCTCTACTTTTAAGACTGTTAGGTTGCGCAATAGCCACTCTCTCACGTTTGCTGCATCTCATCAATATTTTCCAGTATAGAGACTGACAGCTGCCTCAAGAATTGAAGTAAATTCTCTTCAGCAGAGAAGACAGTTTTCTACACAAAACAGGAGAAAAAGGTGAACACAATAATTCAATCAGAAGCAAAGTGCATAACTTCCTATAGCGCTATTGTGGAACTTCCTCAAGTAAGCATGCCTTCAATATTCAGTAAAATTTGGAAGAAGTCTACACTCATCAACTACTATATTCGTATTCTTACACTCCTACTCACCTTTGTGGAGCAGCTTTCAGCACTGATGCACTGCACAAGACCACTGCCTCTGACATTCATGAGATCAAAACAAAAAGAAAACAATTTGTCAAAACGCACCACAGCTGGGAGGTGGAAGACAAAGGACTACAAAATGCCTGTGAATTAGGAAGGAATGCTAACAACTATGGAAAAGCTGATCATGGTATCTGAAAAGAAAAAGTCCAAAGTCAAGCACATGCGCAAGTCTTGGAACTGTTGTAAGTGCCAACTATAGCCCAGCACCAGCTAAAGTTAAAGAATCTGGAGCACCCATGTGCATCATCTTCTAAGAGAAACAGCAGGAACTGTAATGATTCCAGTGCTCAAAAAAGGAAAACTTTTTCTTCCAGTAGATTCAATAACAATAGCAGTGGAGTGGCTCTGTACAGTTTTGAAGGAGCTTCATGAAACTAAGACCAAGGCCTTAAAGACAGTGAACACCTGCTACTACTGTCTACAAGGTAAATAAGGCTTTAATTCCTTATTATTTGCACAATAAGTTCTGGCAGTGGTCCTCTTAGATATTACTATCATTGCTTTGCAGAGGGAAAAATTGAAGAGTCAACTGAAGATTTCCCTAAAGGCACAAAAATAGCTAAGAAGTTAGATCTCCAAAGTAGGTAGCTGCACATTGCCACACATCTCCATTTGCTACAGATGCAAGGGAACAAACACATTCCTGGCCTTCAGATTTGCAGGACAAGCTAGACCTGTAATATAATGTAAACAGGGGCTGAAGCCAGAATTTTGGATGTAAGCTCTGATGCCAGATCTGGGTTCAAATGACACTGTTCTCCATATTAAAACCAATAAACACACAAATCTGTAGACATAAGAACACAGATGGTGCTGCCCATATGTTTTTATGGCATACACAGGGGAAAATCCAATAATTTAATATGCATTTTTTCCTCTTCATTGATATGATAATTAAATTCCCTGAGAACATACTCAACAGCTTATGAGAGAAGGAAACATTGGGAACTTGGTAGCACTGGCTTATTTAACAAGCAAGGGAAGTGAGAATTGCTATGATTTTTAGAATTTACATGATGACAGAGCAAATCTTAAACACAGCATGTTAACTCATAGACACACTGTAAAGACTAAGGAGACAGGATGAACTGTTGTATATGACATTTCTTTTCTAGATCACTGGACTAGATTATTGAATGAGCCCAGGCTGACAGAATTATTTTTGCTACTTACTTACAGAGAAGCAAAGCTTTTTGCAAGAGTTCAGACACTGAAATAAGGAGGGTAGTTTTTCTCCAGGTTTATTGCTAACATCTAAAACAATGCTTCCTTAAATAAGTATTTTCACCCTTGATCGGTTCAGAGGTTCATTATTTTCATGCTGTGCAATTATGGAGACTTCTAGTAAGTATTCTCTGCCTCTGTACACTAGACCCAAGGGCTACTTTTGGTATTTGCTTGATGCTCAGAATGTGATAATGGTATTTTGAAGAACATCTTTTATTGAGCTGTCTAAAAATTGAGTCTCACTTCACATGCATTTATGTGAAAAAAAATATTCAATAAGCATCTCTGTTCTTTTCTGCCCACTTCAGGTTAAGAGTTTCAAATGAAAAGCATCAATCTTAATGTATTTTAACACATATAAAATGTCTTTATAGTTCAAATATAATATATGTCTACAAAGAATATAGTTTTATTAACTACAAAGAAAAAATAAATCTATCTTTGTAAGACATGAAAATTTGTGAGTCTTCAAAGTCATCCAATTTGATTTTTGTATTATGCAAAGACTATTCATATGTATTTATAAACGTATTTTACTTTGCACGATATGATATGATCATTAACATAATACACAGTAGGACATAGGGGTTGTTTAAAACATACCTAACCTTGCCTAAATGTTTTATATACTGTTTGGGAAAGTTTAGCCATGAATAATTCCTCCCAAATGTATTTTTCCTGTTTCTTTTGTTATAGTATTTGATGGGCATTTTCTAAGGAGTTCTAGATTAACACAATTCTAACATTTCTGTGCATTGTTTGCTGTTGAGAAAACAAATAAAGGATGACATTCCATATGTGCCAGATGTCTTTTATTACTCTTTGTACTTAAACGTCCACAGAGAATCAATCAGAAGGATAGTACTTGTACAAAATAAAAGATGCTTCACTGACTAAATCCCATAATGAGCTTTTTCTTTTTTTTTTTTTTTTTTTTGGTAACCCAAAACCAGTGGGTTTTTTCATGCCTTTTTCTTTTTCTACCATGAGCTTGTTAAGGAGTGTGTAAAAAAAGTTAAGGTTGACTAAAATACAGGAAGGAGAAGATGTAGAAAAGCACATTTGGGAAAAGAACATTTGGAGTAACAAGTATGTGAAGAGTCTGCAGTGCTGGCCTTAGGAGAATAACTTAAGAGTGTTAAAATCAAAGGAAGTATTGCCCTGAGCTGACAATTCTTCCCCAGAGATAAATATTTCTTAAGGAAAACATCTACCTTTAGGAAATAAACCACTCTTTCAGGATTAAAAAAAAAAAAAGTTCCTTAACTAGCTATTTACAAATAGCAGCCTATTTAGCCTCTCTGCAAAGTCTAGAGAAAAATATACTGTTTTAACAAGAACATTAGGACCACAATGGCTGGGTATTCACAGTTAAGGAACACCACTTTAAAGCTCCTTTACATCCTACAGATCTTTTATACATATTGCATTATGATGAAATATTTAGTAAACACAATCAAGTGACAATTTTTTTTCCCACAGGATCCTGCCTAATTCAGTGCACAGGATTCAATGTGCTCCCTTAATCAGCAGCTATTCAACAACCTTATCCCCATTATCGTCTCAACAGCACCCTTTTTCCCAGTGGCCTCAACATGTCTCCAGCACTTCCTGGAATTCATAAGCCTGCTCTCAGCCTTCAGAAGACATGGGACTGCATCATGTCCCACCTAGCTAGATTTTGCCAAGAAAGAAGGGGACCTGCAGATCCATCCCTGTTGCTACCCACTGTGAGGGGAGATGTGAGTGAAGACTACAAATCTCTTGAATCTTTCCATTCCTTTTCTCCTCAGGAAAAAGCACCAGGGATCAGGGCCAAACTGCCACGTGCAGGGAGAGATTTCTGCATGCCCTCATTTGCTGCTATCTGAGCCTGTGACCCACCCACAATAAACATTCAAATGAACAGGCCCTTCTTCACCCCTCATGAGCACAACAGACACTACTGCCTTCTTCATAAGGTAGTCTACTCCCAGTCACACTCAGGAAGAACTGACAAGCCCAGTACACTCAGATATAAAATACAAATAGAAATAAAACTTCACAACATCCCTGTAAAATGATGATTCCCATGACATGCTAACCTGTAGATGGCACTTACTAGGTTTTGCCATCTCATGTGAGATGTTTATGGCCTAATTTTTCAGAATGCTTGTGAAGTACACTCCACAGTGCTGTGTACATTGCAAAAGGATCCTGACCAATCTGCAACATAGTACTCTAAAAGGGCATGCTAAGTACTGGCTATTCTGAAGGTGGACAGTTTGGGTTTGAGTCAAATGACTTGAATAATAGTAGAGCTCTACGACAGAGACAAGGTGAGACTCTATTTTCTTAGGAAACTTTCAGTATCCTTTAATCACTATACTCTTCTTCAGTCCTCTATTTTCACTTCCTCACTGCATGCCTTGCAATAAATGAAGCACCTTATTTTATGCATAAGAACTGTTTTACTGCAGTTGTAGTACAGTTGGATAGCTGTAGTACGGTTGAATAATGTTGTACCTGTAGAGCTGTACAGTTATCTCTGATTCAGCTCTGGAGCAGAGCAATGTGTGTACTGAGCAAGATGACAGTAACAGAAAGGAAGAGAGGGAAGGGAAACCTCTCAGGGAAATCTGTCTGGCTGTCTCAACCTGGTCCCAATACTAAATGCACAACAGTAGCTACAGTCATTGCTCCTGCTACCTTCAGAGAGAAGCTCCTACCCTCCTTAACAGCACTTCCTACACACTGTTGCCTCAACTCTCCCAGTCGTTTTTGGTGCCACAGCAACAGAATCTCTCTTGTGCTGATTGCTGTGGCAACTTCTGATGCTCCACCAATTACTGTGTGACACACCCATGGTCAAAAATAGTAGTTGACTGGATAGTATATCCTCAATACTTCAATTCTCTCAAATCCACCCATCAGAGACCATTACACCCACTGAAAATATGATTTAAAATTAACAATTAGGTTTTGATAGTTATCAGTGATGGGTAAATTTGTGATGATACAAGTTCTGTTTAGAGTCTACATGTTTATTTCCAAATCTAGATACTGCCTTATGTTATAAACTATTACATTTACAAGACAAACTGGGCCTTTCAGCATCTTGAGAAAAAAGTGATATCCCTGGCAAGTTTGAGTAGAGATATTTATATTTTTTAATGGTAGTTTAGTTAATTATTTAGTAAGCAGATGAATATATGAAGTTTTCAGAGCTCTCTTCCCCTCTCCATTACCAGGTCTTTTCCTTTGTGTTTTGGGGAAGGGGGTCAGGAGTGGGAAGGTGGTTTGGTTTGTTTTTTGTGGGTTTTTTTGGTTTCTGTTTTTTTGGCGGTTTTTTTTGGGAGGGTTGGTTTTCTTTCCATAGGGTTTTTTTGATGGGTTTTGTGTTTGTTTGGTGTTTTATATATATATCTAAGACTTATCACAATTATGAGCTGCAACTTGGAGTTCTCTATTGCCATCATGCAGGAATATTTCACTATTAAAGTGACAGCAAGTTAGTTTGATTTACTGTTACATTTGCAATTTTATAAGCAACTACTCTTACATCTATCCAAATTCAAGGTACAGAATAAAGACAAGAGCCATCCTTTTCTTGTTTGCTCACCAGAAACTTGAAATCCAGAGAAGGGGGAATAAACCATGAAGAACTGTGTGAATTAGTTGCTCAACTATGGATGAAAAACATATTTGGGAATTATCAACATTAAAATACTAATATTAGGACGTTGTTTTCTTTCTCTAAAGTAGACTAACTGGGGAGAAGGAATGGTGTACGAGGTTTAAGTGCCTCAATTGTTTTGGGAATCTGGGTTTGGAAATATTTAAATTCCATTTAAAATTATGAGTTCTCAAATTTAGAACCTTCAAATTTAAATTAAAAAAAAGTTTAATCCTCTCACTCCTCCATCTAATGTTTCCAGATTTTCTCAGACCTAATGAGCAAGGATTTTCACCAGTGAATTAAACCTGTACCTTTACTGTAATCTACATGTTTGCTTAAAATCTTCTCAATTGCAACCCTAACTTTGCTATGTTTTCTAAGAAAAAGTTCTCTCTTTTTCATCACAAGCACCTTTTTGCATTTTCAGTAGGATGGTGGCAGAGCTGAAAGAATGAGAAAGAATCTGTCTTAATCCCTCATAATCTCCCTGAGCATCAGATTCTGTGGGCAGCTTCATTATTGGATGTATCATCGCTCAGACTTCCTCTATTACTAAGTAATTATTTGAATAATCCATTTTGCTTGAGTAAGTTCATAAATCATTTGTTTTGGGGATTTATTTTGGCATCAATTTTAGGGAAATTCATCTGCTCAGACCTCAAAATACTAATTTCTTCTTTGCTTTGCAAACCTGGTACCCTATTAGCCCTCAATTTAACAGAATGTCTAAGCTAGAGGAAAACAATTTCTCAATACACAGTGCAAGACTGAATCACATCCTATTTACACTGATGTAAATAAGGGAGAGAGACACTGAAAAGGAAGAATTTACAGCACTTTAAATAAGAACAAAATTCAGGCTCACAAAACTTTGTAATGCCTCAGTGTTATAGCTGAAACTGTATGTGTTGGGTATTCTGCAATGGTAAAAACTAATCAGAAATAAATTTTATCAACTTTTAAAATAAATCTTACAGAATTTTCAAGGGATTCAGACCAGCAAAGCACTCTTTGGCTAAGTCTATGACAATTTGATAAAGACCAGTCACCCCTACAGAAATCATAGCGATTTTCTCTAACCATCTCTTCAGATGGGATTCAATTAGTAAAATAAATGGAATAAGGAAAAAGAAAAAAAAAGAGAAAGAAGCCCTAGGAAATCTTATTATATGCTATTAAACTCAATAAAGCTTTTCCATCAGACAACATCAAGTCTTATTTCTGGTAATCCCTGCACTGTTGTAAATCAGGAGTTGCTGCTATAAAGATTAGAGAGTTCCAGCAGAATCAAATGGCAATAAGCAAAAACCAGAACTTTGAGTCATATTGCAGAAGTCCAGATAACTATTGGGCAAAAATCTTTGCTGCTACCAACTATCTGCTTTCTTGTAAGTCTGACAGAAATGGTAGCACTTGACCATTGAGAGTCTGACAGCTCTGTCCCCCAACAGTCTGAAACAGAAACCTAAAAGTGAAGACCATTAAACTTGGTTTTCAGCAGATTTTGTTCCACCTAAACCCCAGTGTTCCACAGCTGGATTCCCATCAAGAAACTTGAAGCAAAACACAGGTTCATGGATCATCCTCCCCACTGCCAGCACAGACCCTCTTGCTTCCAGGCACCCAGGAGCCAGCCAAGTTCCCTCAGGATTGTTATTACCTCTCAGGTCCAAACTGACTTTGCATCTCTTGCACTCCTTTGGCTCAACTTAAGCTGCAAGGATGTGATCCCCATCCCAGATCCATCCTGTAGTGGGAATATTTTTTTAAGGATAGGAGAGTAGGGGGTTTAAATCCCGTAGCACAAAGGTCCCACATCTTTTATATTTTTTCTCAGGCCATAGTGCACAAAAATTGTCTTCCTCAGGTACAGTCTTAAAAGACAGTCTGTCCCTGAAATTCAGTTTATCTTAGGTAGAAAATGGGTAGCAAGCTGAAGAATTTGACAAGCTACAGAGTATGTGAATATGAGTATTAGGTAAATATGTTTGGGAAGGGGATGGGGGGCAGGTTTCTATGGATCTCTTAAGAATTAGGCCTCTAGACTGTATCTATCATGAATCCTTCCACCCTAACATCTATTTGCAGCCTTGGACTTGAGATAATACCGTCATAGTGTACAGAGGTACCAAGTCACACACAGCTTCAAACATATCCATACATACATTTAGATTAGGATAAGAAAGTGAACATAGCCATTCTTAAACAGACTTTTAAGGACGGGAGCCTGATATTTCTGCTTTCAGGAATACAAATAACCCATCCTCCTGTCCCACTAAGAGTACAGAAGCACATGATGGCCCGACTGAGGAAACAGCAGAGTATCCAGAATCTGATTCTGAAAATTATCAGCAGGTGAAAAAACTTGGATACCTTGGGCAACAAAGTATAATATTCTTACAATAAAGAAAATATGTAAATGACACACACAACCTCCAACCCTCCAACTACTTCTTGGGATTATCTCCTGGGAGGTAGATTTCAAGTCAAATTTTAATTATAGGTATGCTAATGCAATTCAGAGAGAGTAAGATGTGCATTATAGTAAATATTTGCCTGGTAAAAGAATATATGCATTAATAAAGTCTCTGTTTGTACAGATAGAATCCATAAGACTTCATTTTTTGTGAGCTATGCCACAGCAAAATATCATTTTTCTGAAACATTTCATAGGAAATGTATGCTATATTTTACCAGAAAGTGTATCTGAATAAAAATACATCTGGTGTAAAGCAATGCTAGCCTCTGAAAAGTTGGTGAGGTTTTTTCATACTTAGCCTTGAACTAAAATTGGTCCAAGGTATAGAACTTTGATGATTATGTTTCATATCTTTATCATATCTGCCCTGATACTAAGATAAATAGACAATTTCCCAGCAATGCAGTATTTCTAGATATCAATTTACTGTAAAATTCTCTGTAAGCAATTTAAATTCTTATGTAGACTCTACTATATTGTGTTTTTAAAAAGTTCAACACAAGAAAATGAAAGTAGAGGATCAAAAGCCATTTTTTTACAGTTGAAAACAGGAAAAACTTTGCAGTTTCATATAGGTACTGTTGAAACAAAGCTACACTGTCAAGGGGCTTAGTGAAACCTCAGAAAAGAGTAAAGACTTAGGGTCTAGTACATTCTTTTATTAAGTTTCTTGATGAAAACACACCCACCCTCCTCCCCCCCAAAACAAATAATACAAAACAACCAACCACCTCCCCAACCTTCGGTTTGGTAAAACAAATGAAAAAACATACTCTGAGAAATCCTAAACCAAACAAATATTGTGATTGACTTCAAAGAAGACAGGAATTCACCTTAGACATCTCACTGTCACACAATGACAAATAGTTCCAAATCAGATCCCTACCCAAATTCAAAGAACCTGTGATACTACACCTTAACTTCTAGGTCACCTCCACTGGGCAGAGCTGATGCTGCAAGAGGAATAGCTTACTCATGGGGAGCAGAAACACTCCTCATGCAAAGATGTTCACACCATCATGCTGTTCCAAGAGTTAATGGGATACTCCTAACACAACATCGGCTGTTGCAGCCAGCATTGGTGCAGGTGGTCCGAAGGAGCTTGTGCCAGTTGAGTTGAAGTTGCTCCCTGAAGCTTCCTGCTATGGAGATGACCATCAATCCTAGCACTGTTCAGCAACTTCAATGACATGGGAGTCTCTTCCAAATCCTTACAGCTCCTACTCCAAAGCCATTCATGACCAGAAGACTAATTTGTTTCGTGAGTTCAGCTGGCTTTAAACTAGTCACAGCTCCCTTTACTTGAAAAGGTTATGCCACTGATGACAGCTTCAGATTTCCCCTAGGCTGCCAGCTTCACTCCAAAACTAATGCGAATCCCATCAGCAATTTTGTTCATGTGCTCTCATGTCTCAGATTTCACATATGAAACATGATCCACACTAGATTCTAGACATGAACTGGGGATAAAGCTTTTTTCTCACTTTCCCTCAAGGCTTTTTTTCCTTTAATGTATCAGTAACAGGCATCCACAGCTCCAGAATATATGGAAGCCAAATAGTAAACCAAATAATAAGCCAAATAGTAGCATCATGAAACCAAATAATTTTTGCAAAATTGTTAAGTAAAATCTAGAGTCTCATAGCTCATTTGATAAAGAAAAACTGTATCTCATATATATATATAAATTTTGTTACATTTTGTAATCCATTTGCACAATTGTATGCTCGCATGTTAGCGGTTAGCGAGATTCTGTATTGGCGTGTTTGTCTTTTAGACATTATAGATCACAAGCAAAAACATTTGAATACACAAATATTCACCCAAATTGTATGTTTTTAAAGCACCTAGTCCAGGTGAGTGGGTACATTTTGATAACTTTTTATGCATCATCACCATAAGCTGTTTCTGTCTCCACAATAATTCATGTACTTTGAACTAATCATATCCCCATTCAATTGCCTCCTCATAGCATAGTGTCCACTTACGTCACTTGGGTTGAGTAAGATTGATTTGAATACTAAAGAAAAACTGTGATTTTGGAGATCAAAATACAATCCTTATCTAAACCACAGGTTCACTGCATGCTCTTGTCAAACCTTGTAATCTATCCTAAAACTTCATGTCTTTCTTATAAAATTGAGACACCTTGCTATCTGATGCAGGATAGCAGGAAATGAGAGATGCTCATTTCTATGCTAATGAGGGTTTTAAGAAGATAAACACCAAAGAATTCAGAAATGCTTAAATTGAACATCATTGGCACAAAAATGACTACTCTTGTGTTACTACAGGTTCACTTTTGGTACAGTTTAAAGTTTAATTTAACCAGCAATATTGAAATTCAGTATGTCAGTTACCAAACTAAAAAAAAAAGTGAAAGAGAAGAAGAGAAGGAGGGAGAGGGGGAGAGAAAGAGGAACAGAATGTAGTATTATGGATGAAAGGAAAGTAACAAGGGTACAATCTATTATAAGAAATTACTTGTGAATAAATTGCAAGAATGTAAGAGCCAAGAAAACAAGAAAGGAATAACAATTAGGAAGAAAGCACAGACAGTGTAAGAGAATAAATTTCTTCTTAAAAGAAAGGTGAGAGGTCTTCTGTTGGTTGAGGACAATAAGTACATCAACGGGCATTTTATAAAAGACCTGGCGAGAAGCTCAGAAGTGTCTTTGTTATACAGGAATGAAAAAAATCACCAAAGCCAAAGGCAAAAAAAAAATTTAAAAGAAAAATCATTCCACAGTTGGGAAGCTGCAGAAGCACTGCTATAATTTTTGGTAGGGTGAAACAGCTCACAAAGCAACCATTTTTAGGATTAGTATGGTTATTCAAAGGGAACTGATATGCTAAGCATTTCTTAGCATTGTTAGGAAACAAATTTTCAGGGGTTGGTACCAGGGATATGATGCAGCTGGAAGGTTTCATTATAAGAAAAACATTCCTACATTAAAGTTCATTTTACTTGAAACATCTCACAAAACCACTCTATTTTTCATAATTGAGGCAGAATTCATGCACACTTTCTTTGTAATAAAATATCTCCCATTATCTAGAAGCTTAACTTAGCCAATTTGAAGTCCATCTTTGCAATCACATATTCTATGTGAGCAATTTATAAACATTCATAGTTGTATCTTGTGGTACTTGCTTCCACATAAAATGGTGGATTTCAAAGTACCAATCTAAGATCTGATTGATCATAGTAATATGAGTTTGATGCCTACAAATACCTCAAAAAGAGTGTCTGCCCCTGCTACCATTGCTGCGAATCTCCAGTGAAGTCAAGTAAGTTTTCCACTCAGTGAAAAAGGATCTGGGATTGCTGGTCGCTGGTCAACAGACAGCTGAACATGAGCCAGCAGCATGTTCAGGTGGCCAAGGAGGCCAATGGCTTCCTGGCATGGACCAGAAATAGTGTGGGAAGAAGGACCAGGGCAGTGATTGCCCCCCGTACTTGGCACTGGTGAGGACGCACCTTGAATCCTGTGTTCAGTTTTGGGCCCCTCACTACAAGAAAGACATTGAGGTACTGGAGCGAGTCCAGAGAAGGGCAATGGAGCTGGTGAAGGGTCTGGAACACAAGTCTTATGAGGAGTGGCTGAGGGAACTGGGGGTGTTCAACCTGGAGAAAAGAAAGCTGAGGGAAGACTGCAGAGGTCAATGAAGCTAAGACAATCCTAGAGGAGGCAGAAAACTGGAATCGTTTATTGGATTCACAACTTCATATTTAAAGGATTCAGGGTTTACATATTCAACAGGGGGTTCTACATATTCATGGTATTAAAATTGGGGGGGTTCACAAAGATGATGTAAAGGAAAAACCCAGGTTAACACATCTTTGGGGTCTTAGGAATTACCTCATGGGAAAAACCCACTTTAACTTGGGGAATTTTACAGGGGGGACAGGTAACACAAAAGGAAAGATAAAACACAATGGGTCTCCTGCATAGGTTGATCAAATCAGGGTATGGTTTCCCTGGCTTGGGCAGGGCATGTAATAACATCATGCAAGGAATCTCTTCCATTGTGCTGGAGGAGGCAGGAAGAATCCACAGTGATGAAGTTACTAAAAAGGAGTTTTCCCCAGCTTTGGTAGCTCATGGCATTTTGAAGAGACTGCTCAAATTCTTCTCTGCAGAATTCATATTTTTTGAATATGTTCTGTTTTTAAACTGAAAAACAAAGGCTTGGCAGAAACTCCGATTAATCATTCATTGGATGCAAGACATTAGACAGGGGACACACAAAAATGCAGAAAAATGCAAAAATCCCAAACAATGCTACAGCAATTATTTTCTTAAACTTAGCACTTACAAAAAAATCTAATCAATCAAAAAACTATTAAATCCATTTTCAAAAAGAATACAAAATTTTTAAATAATGCTACAATGAAATACTTCTTAAACCTAGCACCAATATTAAAAACATTTAACTAATCAAAAAGGATTATTAAACATTTGTTGGATATAGAAAAGTAAACAGAACAAAATGCAAAAAGAATACAAAATTTCTAAACAATGCTAAATCAAATAACTATGGATTAATATTAAACTGGTTTAAACAAACTCAACTTATTCCCATTATTCACTATTAGAACTTATTAATATGAAACCTTATTTAAGCTATCCTTTTAACACTTTATTAGAACTGACTTGACTTTCAAATCAGTGTCTTTGATGACTTTAGGGTTTGTGTTCTTTAACTTTTACCTGGAAGTGTTTCTAAGGTTTGTTTTTGAAAACTTTTATTTAATCTAAAACATCTCTGCAAATGAGACTCCATTCAATTCAAGGTCATATGTTTTCTGTTTTTTATCTAAGGGTGTTTGTGTATTCGTGAGTAAAACCAGAACATATCCACACACATACACACATTCACACAACTTTCATGAGTGATGGCCATCACTTTATATTCTCACACAAGCATACTTTTGAGTTTCATGTTACTGTGTTTTCTGGTTATGAACTGAGAAATTATTATTCTTGTGTCTTGCCCTCAGATGAGTAAGATCTAATTATGCATTTCTGTTTTTATGAGAATATTTCTTGTAAAATACAAACATATTTCTGCTTCGTGTTCAATTTAAATTCAAAAATATATAAACATTCCTTGTGGAGGAGCAATTATCAGACTGGGAAAGATATAAGAAGTGGAGAG